>NC_057753.1:309672-318336 GCF_004010195.1 Chiloscyllium plagiosum
GCCCAATACATGTGTTACATTATGATTCACACATGTATTGGGACATAATTTTACACCACAGCGTGTCCCAGTGAGCTGACTGTGGGATGGAGCTGAAACCAGTCACACAGAGAGGCGTGTCCCAGTGAGCTGACTGTGGGATGGAGCTGTAACCAGTCACACAGACTGAGTGAGGTGTGTCCCAGTGAGCTGACTGTGGGATGGAGCTGTAACCAGTCACACACAGAGGCGTGTCCCAGTGAGCCTACTGCAAAGGAGATTTAACTGGTAACACAATTGGTCATTTGTTGTGTATGTGGAAATGAATTGAGGATTCAGTATGTGCTTGCACTGGGGAGAGACCATGCACCTATTCCAAGTGTGGGATGGGATTCACTCAGTTGTCCAATCTGCTGGTTAACCAGATGAATTCCCAAATGGTGGCAAGGAATCTGCTGATTTTGTTGACTCCTTTATTCATTTATCCATGTGATATTGAAGAAGTTGACTATGACAGTAGTGAATGGTCATGTTTAAAATTCTACAGATTTTGGAAGAGTTACTGCTAACAGTAAGCGTAGCCCCACTTTTTGAGAGAGACAAACCAGTGAACGATAGAGTTGTCAACAGTAGGGAAAAAAAACTAATAGAGCCATATAGCATGGAAATAGACCCTTCAGTCCAACCAGTCCATGCTAACCACATTCCCAAAGTAATCTGCTCCCGCCGAGCCCACATCCCTCCAAAGACTGCATTCCACCCATTTCCTTTGGGCAGGGACCACACAGGGGACCAAACGAAAACTAAAACTCAAGCAAAATCAAAGAAAACAAACAAACAAATAAATCAATCCCCTCTGCTCCATCCCCACCTAGCACTCCGGGGACAGGGACAACAATGGCCTAAAACCCAGAGGAAGTTCCCCAGCTCTATTCAACCGAAACAAAATTCCCCTCTCACCGATCCCCATCTGAGACAGGGAACAGTGTTGGGCTAAAATAAAAGCCCCCTTGGCTCTTCCAAGGGGTCCAAAATCTGAACCAAGGGAAAATATAACTGCCCCCTTCCCGCACACCAAACCAAGATCAAACTCAAAAGGCAAAACGGAAACTTACACTGCAGAAAAAGGGAATTAAATGGGAATATCATTATCCAGGTTAACAACGCATTCCAGCCCCCGCGGTGCCCAGTGGTCTGCAAAAGCCTCGACTGTGCCAGTGAGCGCACCCTGCTCCCTCTCCAGGGACACCCGAGTGTGGATGGAATCGCGAAAGAGGGGCGGAAAATCAGGAACAACGAGCCCCCTCTCTGGCCCGCTGCCTGGACCATCTTTCCCAGGCCCGGGAGCAAAGCCACGAGAAGGCTTGTAGCCCTCCCCACAGTAGGCGACCCTCGATCTGGAGTACAGGGCTGTAGTGCAACCAAACTTTTAACAGCAGCCCCTTCAAAAACAATCTAAAGAGGGGCTGCAGACAAACGCGCTCGACGTGTAAGTCCAGGCTGCAGGACGTGCATTTGGTCTGGCACCCGGTAACGTGCTGAGATTCCCGGGGGGGTGGGCCCTCTCCTGGGGATCTCCACCACCAGACAGCAAAACATCATGGTGAAAGCATGGCAGTGAAGAGGGTGCAGCATCAACCTGTTAATAACACCCTGGTGCTATTCACAAGGGAACCGGGATGATAACCCTAAGTCTATTCAGATTATGGGGCACCACATCACAGGGGAGCATCCACGGGGCCAGTGTCGAGTTCTAGACGAATAGGAGCAGTTTGTCCAGAAGCCCATTGCACTCCGAAACAACCCTCGGCCAGCACCTTCTGTCCTGCATCCAATTGATAAGCTCACCCTGAATCCCATGTGATCTAACTTTACTCATTAGTCTACCATGCAGAACCTTGCCAAAAGCTTTACTGAAGTCCAAATAACAACGTCTATCTATCGCTCTGCCCTCATCAATCTTTATGGCTAATTCATTAAAAAAACTCAATCAAGTTTGTGAGACATGACTTTCCTCTCACAAAAACATACGGACTATCCCTAATCAATCCTTCCCTCTCCAAATACCCCATCTCCCAGTTGTAAATCCTATCTTCCACAGTCACCTCCAACAACTTCCCCCACCATCGATGTCAGATTCACAGGCCTACAGTTTTCAGGCTTCTCCTCCCAGCTTTTCTTAAACAATAGCACAACCTTAGCCACCCTCCAGCCTTCCATCTTGATAGGTGATGCAGATATTTCTGCTAGGGTCCTGCAGTTTCCTCCCTAACTTTCCTGAGATACACTTGATCAGGTCCTGGAGATTTATTGACCATTACATTTTCTAAGATCTCCAGCACTTCCTCTTCTGTAATGTGCACTATCTTTCGACATTTCCCTGAGTTCTCGAGCCTCCATTTCTTTCTCAACAGTAAAAACTGATGCAAAGTATCCCATTTAATATCTGAACCACCTCCTGACGTTCAACACAAAGATGACCTGGTTAATCGTTAAGGGGTCCTGCTCTCTTTTTCGTTGCTTGCTTGCTCAGAACATATTAGTAGAATTATCTTCAACCTTATCTGCCAAGGTTATCTCATATTCCCTCTTTGCCTTCCCGATTTCCTCCTTAAGAATGTCCCTCTACTCGTTATACTCTTCAAGAGATTCTGTTGATCCCAGTCGGTCTGTATTCTGATTCTTCTATATTCTTGACTAGAGCCCCAATATCTAAATTCATCCGTTTTTCGCTAATCTTACAAGCCTTGCCTTTCACACTAACAGGAACATATTGCCTCGGAACTCTTGTTATCTGACTTTGAGGGCCTCCCACTTGTCAGGAACCAGTAGATGTGATGTATTTGGATTTTCAGATTAGGTTTGACATGGGATATTATGTAAAAAAAAAAATTACAAAATGTTGGGTGTAGTGTACTGGTGTGGATCGAGTATTGAATAACAACTGAAAAACTGAGAGCTGGAATAAATGGGTCTATATGAGGCTGGGATCAGAAGGATCACTGCTTGGGCCCCAGCTGTTCACGATGTACTCAATGATTCGAATGTGAGATCCATTTGTGAAACTGCAAAATTTGCAGACGATTAAAAAAACCCCTCATTCCCACCAACTCTTGGTGAAGGATGATTCAAGGGGATTAAGACAGGCTGAATGAGTGGATTGTAATGTGGATAAGTGTGAGATTATCCACTTTGAGCGTCGGAGGCTGAGGGGTGACCTTATAGAGGTTTACAAAATTATGAGGGGCATGGATAGGGTAAATAGACAAAGTCTTTTTCCTGGGGTGGGGGGTTCCAGAACTAGAGGGCATAAGTTTGGGGTGAGCGGGGAAAGATATAAAAGGGACCTAAGGGGCAACTTTTTCACACAGAGGGTGGTGCGTGTGTGGAATGAACTGCCAGAGGAAGTGGTGGAGGCTGGTACAATTGCAACGTTTAAGAGGTATTTGGATGGATATATGAATAGGAAGGGTTTGGAGGGATATGGGCCGGGTGCTGACAGATGGGACTAGATTGGGTTGGGATATCTGGTCGGCATGGGTCTGAAGGGTCTGTTTCCATGCTGTACATCTCTATGACTCTAAACAGCAATGCAGGGTATTTTTCAAACAGTGAAAGATTGAAAAGTATTGATGTCCCAAGGGACCAAGGTGACCTTGTTCTTAAGTCACTGAAAGCTGGCGTGTAAATGCAGCAAGCAATTAGGAAGGCAAATGGTATGTCAGTAATGCTTGAGTACAGGACAAACTAATCTTCCTTCAATAACACACAATATTGGTGAGACTACAGTTGATGTATACAATTTCACGTCCCTCTGGGCAGGAATAAGGCCACTACTTACTCAGCCATTGAATGGCCGACAGTCTCGATTGGCCAAATGGCCAGTTCCTACTTGTATTTCTAGCGATGTTTGTGAAGGCCTGGTTCAGCCTCAACATTAATTCAGGGGAACTGCATTTTAAGTAAAACACTGCGCAAAAGAGACATGAGGCTGAAGCTTTTCATTTTGCACGTGTCAGGACTGAAATGCAAGAAAGCCAGTTTAGAGAGAGGAACAGGTAGTTGTACTGCATGAGAGGGGGATGCTAATAGATTAGACCGTAGTTGACCTGGAGTTACAACAGGAACTGTTAACTGTCGGTCTTACTGAACGCATAAACCTCGTACAGTACTGGAGTACAATTTGCCAGAAAAGTGCATTGTGATTGGTCAGGACGTTATTATGGGGACGTAGTGGGGACTGTCTGTCTCCATAGCCCTTTTCTGAGTGGGAAAGGTACAAAGTCCGGATATATTCCTTATTCCGACCAACAAAGATACACTCCTGTGTGTCTGAATGTATGTAGTGGTTACCACACATGGCAAGCTTCACTGATAATCCTAAATTGGTTCCGGGAGTAATTCATACCACAGTTGGGATTCTTGAACAGATGTTGTTCGACAGCAAAATTTCTAATGTTGGATATGGAGATTTGGAAACACTGGTGTGTTGGGAGAACACTGTCCACTGTGGATAGCAGGAGGCACATGCTTCACTCAATGTTGGGGCCTGCGGCCTCCATACCCAGCAACACAACGGCACTGAAATCTAGATATCACATTACTCATTGGTTATGGGAACAAGGATGGCCCCTCCTGGGCACTGGGACCAAACCAGGCTGACCCTGAGATCCCATTGATTGGCCCCACTGGCAGTCGCACTGGAGAGGAGGTTCTGCTGAAAGATTTTGAACAGTGAGAAGCGAAACTAAAATGCAGTACCTCCAATGTGGTAATCCCAGGAATACTACCCCCAAACTGGGATTGGTGAATGGAATGAAGGAGTTAAATGTATGGCTTAAAGATTGGTGGAGGAGGACTGGATTTCACTTCATGGCACACTGGCATTATGGGGGAGAAGTACTTAGTACTGGACCCCTCTTCAGTCACAGAACTTGAAATGTTAACTCTGAATTCTCTCCACAGATGCTACCAGACCAGAGAGTTTCTTCAGCAATTTCTGGTTTTGTTTGTTTCAGATCAGCAACAGCCTTTCTTTGTTTAATTTAAAATCTTAGGGGGCTGGACAGGATGGACGCAGAGAGGGTGTTTCCCTTGTGGGAGAGTCTAGGACCAGAGGGCACCATTTCAGAATAAGGGGGTCGCCCGTTGTGACAGGGAAGAGGAGGAATGTCTTCTCTCACAGGATAGTGAATCTATGGAATTCTTTACCCCAGAGGGCTGTAAAGGCTGGGTTGTTCAATATATTCAAGGTTCCACACACTGGCAATTTTAAATCCGTTCGGGAATCAAGGGTTATTGAAAAAAGGCAGGGAGGTGGAGTTGAGGATGATAATGCTATTGGAGTTCCTCACTGGCGAGTGTTGGGACTTGCACATTCTCCCCGTAACTGCGTGGGTTTCCTCCAGGTGCTCTGGTTTTCTCCCACAGTCGAAAGATGTGCAGGTTAGGTGAATTGGCCATGCTAAATTGCCCATAGTGTTAGATGGATTAGTCATGGGTGGGTTGCATTTAGGAGGGTCGGTATGGACTTGTTGGGCCGAAGGGTCTGTTTCCACACTGTAGGGAATCTAATGTAATCTACAACTATTCATGTTATATAGTAATGATCAAGACAAAGGAACTCAGGGCTGAGTTTCCATGCTTGCAGCCCACACAAAGATAGTGGAGGGACAGCTAGTGTTGAGCAACGGGGGAGTGGGAAGACTTTGGACAGGCTAGCAGAGTAGGCAAAGAAATGGCAGACATCATACAATGTGAGAACGTGAGAGATGAGGCAATTTGGTAGGAATAAAGGTAGAGACTAATTTCCAATTTGGAAAAGGCTTTTGAAATCTGAAGAATGAAGTACTTGGGAGTCCCAATACGGGATTCTCTTAAGGTTAGTTTGCAGGTTCAGCTGGCAGTTAGGAAGGAAATTGTATTGTTAGCATTCTTGTCAAGAGGAGGGATATATTGCTGAGGCTGTATAGGTGTCCCCCCGCTATCCGAAAGTAGAGCGTTCCTATGAAACCTTTGGTAAGCTGAAATGGCGTAAAGCAAAGAAGCATTGATTTATATGGGAAAAGTTTCACCTTTCTTCGTAAAAGCGAAAATCCTCTTTGGATTTCTTTCAGTTAGCGGAAACAGTTACTAATGTAGGTCTTGCGTAAAAACGAAGTAGCGTAAAGCGAACTTTTGAAAAGCAGGGGATACCTGTATAAAACTCTCGTCAGACGGTACTTGGAATATTGCGAGCGGTTTGGCACCCTGTCTGTAAGGAAGGCCTTGGAGGAGATCCAGAGGAGGTTCACAAGGATGATCTTGGGGATAAAGGGTTTATCATATGAGAAACAGTTGAGGACTCAGGGACTGTTCTCAATGAGAGTTTAGAAGGGTGAGGGCGGAATCACACCGAAACTTACTGAATACCGAGAGGCCTAGATACAGTGCATGTAGAGAAAATGTTTTCACTCGTTGGAGAGACTCTGACCCAAGGGCACAGCCTAAGAGTGAAGTTGCACCCTTTAGAATTGAGATTAGGAGGAATTTCTTCAGCTAGAGGGTGGTGAATCTGTGGAACTCATTGCTGCAGAAGGTTGTGGAGGTCAAGTCATTGTGTGTCTTTCAGACAGAGATAGATAGGTTTTTAGGGATCAAGGGTTACAGGGAGAAGGCAAGGAGAGTACACCTGAGAAAATATCAGGGAGAGAGTGAGGACTGCAGATGCTGGAGACCAGAATCGAGAGTGTGGTGCTGGAAAAGCACAGCAGGTCAGGCAGCATCCAAGGATCAGGAGAATTGACGTTTCGGGCGGAAGCCCTTCATCAGGAAACTTGCTCCTCGGATGCTGCCTGACCAACTGTGCTTTTTTCCAGCACCACACTCCCAACTCTGAGAAAATATCTGCCATGTTGGTGTAGACCTGATAGGCCAAATTGCCGAATTGTGCCCTGATGTCTTATGGTTAAATCATCCATGATCACGGTTCGAAACTGACCCAGAAAACTCAACATCTTTTTTCATAACCAGCTTGTGGAGATTATTCAGGATCTTATACACTGCAATTTTTTTGCCTTTAATTAATTCTCAGATCTAGGATCTGATGTCTCATTGACAAATTTTGTTTGATGAAAATAAATGGCATATTTTTGAATGTACAGTCCTTGTTCATCATTTTGAAACTTAATTTTGCATTATCTTTCCTGAAATGTCTGATGCCCCAGTTCTTCTGCTTTTTACCTCCCAACCTATTCTCAAGGACATATCCCTCGATGTATCTTCAACGGATCAGAGGACATGTTAGTGTTTTCGTTTCCATGTTATATCTTAAGAGTTGCAAGAAGTATTTGGCCTATTAAATGCAGCTCATTAAACAACAGCTAATTAGAGACAAGAAATGCAGTCCCAAATCTTTTCCAGCCGCATCAAGGTACAATTACAGCATTTAAAAGGCTTCTGGATGGGTATATGATTAGGAAGGGTTTGGAGGGATATGGGCCAAGTGCTGGCAAATGGGACTAGATTAGGATAGGATATCTGGCCGGCATGGACAAGTTGGACCCAAGGGTCTTTTTCCATGCTGTTGTACATCCCAGTGAATGGCAGAATTATAAGAGATAGGATTTATAATCATCGAGAAAGGGTCATCACCGGACCCTCCCTCCCTCACTCACTCATCGGATCCTCCCTCTCTCCCTGACCGGACCCTCCCTCCCTGAACAGACCATGTTGGATTTGGGATAGTCAACACGGTTTTGTGAAGGGTAGGCTATGCCTCACAGTTGAGTTCTTTGAGAAGGTGACAAAACAGATGCATGAGAGTAAAGCAGTTGAAGTGGTGTAAATAGATTTCAGTAAAGTGTTTGATAAGGTTCCCCACGGGAAACTTTTGCAGAAAATACAGAGACATGGGATTGAGGACGATTTAGCGGTTTGGATCAGAAATTGGTGAGCTGAAAGAAGACAGAGGGTGGTGGTTGGTGGGAAATATTCATCCTGGACTTCACTTACTAGTGGGATACTGCAAGGATCTGATTTAGGGCCACTGGTGTTTGTCATTTTTATAAACGACCTGGATGAGGGCGTCGAAGGATCGGGTAGTACATTTGCGGATGACACTAAAGTCGGTGGAGTCGTGGACAGTGCTGAAGGATGTTGCAGGTTACAAATGGACATAGATAAGCTGCAGGGCTGGGCTGAGAGGTGGAAAATTGAGTTTAATGCAGAAAAGCGTGAGGTGATTCACTTTGGAAGGAGTAACAGGAATAAAGAGTATTGGGCTAATGGTAAGATTCTTGGTTGTGTGGATGAGCAGAGAGATCTCGGTGTCCATGCGCATAGCTCCTGAAAGTTGCCACCCAGGTTAATAGGGTTGTTAAGAAGGCATATGGTGTGTTAGCTTTTAAGTTTTAGAGCCATGAGGTTATGTTGTAGCCATACAAAACTCTAGTGCGGCTGACTTGGAATATTGCATATAGTTCTGGTCGCTGCATTATAGGAAGGATGTTGAAGCATTTGGAAAGGGCTCAGAGGAGATTTACTAGGATGTTGCCTGATATGGAGGGAAGATCTTATGAGGAAAGGCTGAGGGATTTGAGGGCTGTTTCCTCCCAGTCCCTCACTCACTGACCGGAACGTCCCTGACCTGTCCATTGCCTCCCTCACTCACTGACCGGACCCTCCCTCCCTCACTCACTCATCGGA
>NC_057753.1:318836-325471 GCF_004010195.1 Chiloscyllium plagiosum
ACCCCTCAGTGAGATTTCAAAATTGAAAGCAAAAAAACGACCAGGTTATAATGCAGGGTCGTGATGTGGAGGATGATGCTTCAGACCAGACCAGACCCCCTCAAAATATATTCACAAGGCACCCTGGGCACTAACGTTTTCTTACTTTAAAGGTACATGCGAGGTGCTGGGTCCCAGTTGCAATGCGATTCCTCAAACTACTCGACGTGGAGCAAAACACAATTTATTCAAACCCTCCAGTTAAAATACACCAAAAGGAAGAGGAACATGGAATAATTTAACCCTACCGGAAAACTTAACAGAATAATAGATTATTCTACTACTGAACAGTAACTGTTCCAATATTGTAACATCCCACAGACACACCATGGCAAAAAGGTAAGTTCAGAAAGCAGATTGTCTAACGTGTCGTTCTCCAATCCAGGGGGAAAGAACAGCAAAAATACAATTCTGAGAGTGAGAGAGCAAGAGAGGGAGAGAGAGAGGATAGCAGCTGGGAGAGATTCCCTGTCTTCCAGGGTCAACAGGGCTGTTTCTGCCATTATCTTTTCTGGTGCTCGAGTCAAAGCCAAGCGGTCCATCAAGCTTAAAGAAAAGTGCCAGGACTGCAGAGGTTAGAGGTGATCCATTGGCTGTGGGATCACTTAGTCCTTCAATCACTCCTTATGTTGTTTGGCCTGTAAGTAGCCCTGTTTGGTAGCTTTACCAGATGCATTCCAGCTGCAATTTGATTGAGCAAACTACCAGTCTTGAAGCAAAACACATTTTATTCAAAACACTATAGTTAAAATACAACAAAAGAAAGAAATAGTGATAACTTAACTCCCATTGGAAAATGTAACAGAATCATAAATTATTCAACTACTAAACAGCAACTGTTCCAGTATAGTAACATCCCATAACCACACTCTTGGCAGAGGCAAATTCAGTAAAATAGATTGTCTCATTTGCAACTCTCGAGTGCAGAAGGAAATAAAACATCAAGAAGATTCACAGAGAGTGAGTGTGAGTAGCAGGGAGAGATGTACTGCAACTTCAAGACCCCAGCAATGGGTACCGAAAAACTAACACTAAACATTCTGGTTCTGTGGGAGCTTGACCCCACCCATTTAGACTGCTTCTATTGATTGAACATTTTAAGAAACACCCAAGGCCTCTCAAACTGTTTATTAGCTCTGTGTACATTGATTGTCACCCCTCGTCTCAACCTTTCTTCATTAAAGACAAAACAGGACAGAAGTACACTTGATAAAGCCATCGTATCGTCACAGGCCACATGTGGCGTACAATATACACTTTTGGTCCCTATTTCAATTTGAGATACCGAGGATGGGTAGGAAGGGGCAGTGGGTCTTATGAGGAAGGGTTGGATAGGATGGGCCTGTCTCCTTTAGAGTTCAGCAGCACTTATTGAGACACACAAAAGATCCTGACGGGACTCAACCAGGTGGGTGCTGAGAGATTGTTTCCCCTTTCCCCTTGACCAGAACCGGAAACAGTTCATTTAAGTCAAGAGTCGAGCCAAAAATGTTTTTAAAATTCATTTATTCACTTACAGGATGAGGTCAGCGCTGGCTGGGACAGCATTTATTGCCCTATCTCTAATTGCCCAGAGGCAGTTAAGAGTCAACCACGGTGCTGTGGGTCTGGAGTCATGGGTAGTCCAGACTGGGTAAGGATGACAGTTTCCTTGCCTAAAGGACATTAGTGAACCAGATGGGCGTTGCCAACAATCAACAATGGATTCTTAATTCCAGACTTTACTGTGTTCAAATGACACCATCTGCCGTGGTGGGATACAAACCCGGGACCCCAGAACATTACTTGGGTCTCTGGCTTAACAGTCCAGCGATAATACCACTAGGCCATTGCCTTCCCTGAAAACGGTCAAGAGTCTGGATATTTCACAGGCCAGGGCAGATAAATCCATGACTAACGTGGAACTCTGAAATTATTGAGGGGTTGGGAGGCAGCAGTGCTAACCGTGCCACCCTCAGCATACCCTTGGACACTACGGGCAATTTAGCACGGCCAATCCACACTACCGTTCACATCTTTGGACTGTTGGAGGAAACCAGAGCATCCCCACATTGACGTGGGGAGAAGTCAGTCAACCAAGGGTGAAATCAAACACAGGGTCCTGACGCTGACCATTGCTTCTCATACTGACTAGTCTGTAGCCTTGATGTCAAAGGCAAAGGCAGTCAACTCTTGCATTTGTTTATTCATGCAGTGGATATGAGTGTCACTGGCTGGGCCAGTATTTATTAGCCATCCCTAGTTGCCCTCGAGAAGGTGGTAGCGAGCGGTAGGCAGAAACAATTCCATTCTGGAGGGAGCTCCAGAATTCTGGCCCAGGGACAGTAAAGGAACATTGGTATGGTGGCTCAGTGGTTAGCACTGCTGCTTCACAGCTCCAGGGACCCAGGTCCGATTCGTTGATACGCATTGAATCCACCATCTGTTGAACCCAGGTGCCCGGAACTTTACCTGGGTCAACAGTCCACGATAACATGGCCAAACCATTGCCTCCCCAGGGAGTTTCAGTGCCTCTGATTCAATTAACAGAAACAGAAACAGAATATTAACTTCCACCTCCGAGCACATGAACATCAGGAGAAACAGACTCGAACTTTCGGAATGAACAGCGTTCAGTCTGACGTAACTGACTGTACAGTCGCAATGACAGAATCCATCCCCAGCGGTCACTTGTGAATTTGCTGGTGTGTCAACAGGGTGGACAGCCGAGTGAATCCCTTTCTGCACTCGCAGCAGATGAATGGCTTCTCGCCGGTGTGTACTAGCTGGTGTCTCCGTAGGTGTTGTGACTGACTGAATCCCTTCCCACACTCGGAGCAGGTGAACGGCCTCTCCCCGGTGTGAACGCGTTGGTGGGTCAGCAGGTTGAACGACGTTCTGAACCTCTTTGCACAGTGAGAGCAGATGAACCGTCTCTCCTCGGTGTGAATTCGCTGGTGGGCCCTCAGGTCCTTAGAGTTTTTAAAGCCGTCGCCACAGTCAGAGCACTTGAAAGATCTCTCATTGGTATGACCTCCACGATGCTTCAGCAGGCTGGTCAACTGAGTGAACCCCTTCCCACACACGGAGCAGGTGAACGGCCTCTCCCTGGTGTGCACTCGCCGGTGTGTCATCAAGTTGGACGACTGAGTGAATCCCTTCCCACAGTCAGAGCAGATGAACGGCCTTTCCCCGGTGTGCACTCGCTGGTGTGTCAGCAAGTTAGAGGGATCACTGAATCCCTTCCCACACACGTGGCAGATGAATGGCTTCTCCCCGGTGTGAGTGCGCCGATGAATCTCTAGCTGCGATGAGCAATGGAACCCTTTCCCACAGTCCCCACATCTCCGCAGTTTCTTCATGGCACAAGTATCCTTTTGTTTCTCCAGTTTCAACAATCAGTAGAAGCTTCCTCCACCCTCAGAAAACATGGATATTCTCTTCTTGCAGTGGATGGTAAGATTTTTTTGTTTAGTCTATGTAACTGGAGAAAGTTCTTTCCACAGTCAGTTTACTGGCACACTCTTACTCAGGGGAGGCAGTGGTAACCCAGAAGCCCAGCTTAGTGCTCTGAGGACGCAGATTCAAATCCCACCATGGCAAACAGTGACACTATATTCAATGAAAATCTGGAAACTGGAAAATAAAACTGGTGTAATGGTGCCTGTGATGGTTGTAGCATTTCACTGAGTTCTTTAATGTCCTTCAGGGCAACAATCTGCCATTCACATCTCCTCTGGCCTACTTGTGACTACAGACCCATGGCAATGTGGATGATCCTTAACAGTCCTTTCGACAATTAGGGATGGGTAAGAAACCCCAGCTTAGCCAGCAATCCCCCACATCCAACGAATGAATGAACAAGTCTGTGTAACTGGTTGAAGATCTTTCCACAGTCAGTTCACTGGAACACTCTCCACTTGGGTGAGCGCCTGTCTCGATGCTTTTCCAGCCAAACTAATGTTTGAAATCTTTGCCCAGTGAATAATATTTCTCCTTTCACCTTTCAAGGTTGACGGTAACCAGGTCCTGACAAACCGAGTGGCCTTGATGTCTCCTATTGAAACCCTGCAAAAACAGTTCACAACTGAGAGTATTGGATCGAAGTTCACAACTGATTGACATCTACACAACTTTCCCCCCAACTCTTTTATCCTGAGAACTTTGAATAGTTCCTCCCTGTGCTGAGGACCCTGTCCTCCACCCCTCCTGGGGGATCACAGCACCAGTGTGACCTTCTTACTGGTGGCATGTTCTTCCTCTTCTTTGAGAAGACTGGCCATCTCAAACTTCCATTCAGGACAATCTTAAGTCATTCGTACAGTCACAGCAAGACACAGCATGAACACAGATCCTTCGGACCAGATATCCTAACCTAATCGAGTCCCACTTGCCAGCATTTGGCCCATATCCTTTGCTAATCATGTGTCAATCCAGATCATTCACCATGCTGCCCTAATAGCACCCATAATCTCTCAAGAGCGTGCCCATCCTAACCATCTTTGCTGAAACATAAAAAATATGCCAGTACTGTCCACTACATAGCTAATGATAGAAAATGCCGCAGAGCCTCAGGAGAACAGAATTCTGAAGAAGTATCACTGGACTGCGAACTTTAACGTTTCTCTCCACCACTGCTCCAGACCTGCGGAGATTCTCCAGTAATTTATGCTTTTGCTTCAGATTCCCAGTTCTTTGTTTTAGATGGCTAATGGCATTCCCAACACTGATCCTCACACCATTCACGGTAAATGATGATCCAGATCATCAACAGCTATCTCCACAATTTCTATCCAAAAATAACCAGTTGGAAATAACTCAGAGGTTTGCATCTCATTCTCCTGAAGCAAATGAAACCACAATGCATCCCAATTGCTGCACCAATCCTGCCTGTCCTTGGGTGGCCATTAGCACCCGGCTGGGTCCCAGCTATGCCTGGCAATATCAAACAGACCCTCTTCAGTACCTACATAGACACCGTGCCCCAACACTTCCACCAATACATCAATGTTAGCATCGGTGCAGTGTCCTGCACCCAGGCTGAACTGGAGCAGTTTATCAACATCACCCACAACTTCCAACCCGCCCTCAAATTCACTTGGTCCATCTCGGACACCTTCCTCCCCATTCGTGATCTCTCCATTTCCATCTCTGGTGACAGTCTCCAGGTGGTCGTTTACTACAAACCCACAGACTCCCACAACTACCTGGACTACACCTCCTCCCATCTAGGATTCGGCAAAAACTCTACCCTGCTCTCTCAAGTCCACTCCTGAAGCTGCCTGGCTTGCTGCACTTGTGGGTGTCTCTGGGCTAAGAGGCAGGTTTGCACCTTTCCGGGGGAGGGAGGGGTGGGAGATTGCACCAGAGGAAGCTCACAGAATGGTTGGAGGACCGCTAGGGCCTCAGAGTACAATCCCGATTCCTACTGGCTCGCAGACCTGCCCATCATCTGGGGTGCTGGTGCCACCTCTTCCGGTTTCGGTGGTAGTGGTGGGACAAGGAGCCAGAGGGAAGTACTCAGAGGCCGAGGAGTTGGAGGGGAAGGCTGGAAATTTCTCGGGAGGTCAACAGATATCTTAGGGGAGCAGGGGGAAAGGGAATGGCTTCTTAAATGTGACCAATGAAAGTGAGTTTTTCCCTTCTCATCAAACCGCCACATTACCATAGGAACTGGTCGCCATCTTGTGGGCTGGAGGGGGGGCAGCCAAGACGCATGTGCCACCAGCACAATCAGTGGGCGGGGCTTTAGGGTCACCTGATCCCAAGCTTGGTCCCAGAGCCCAGGAGGGAGCTTCCTCACCTTCAATTGGGCATCTTCTCACTCTGCTCCTCCATACAGATACTTGCAGGTCTGTCAGCATCTGTACAGAGAAGTCAGAGTTAACCGATAGTGACAAAGGCATATGGTACACTTTCCTCTATTGCTCAGAGCATCGACTGTAGGAGTTGGGAGGTCATGTTGTGGCTGTGCAGGATATTGGTCCGGGCCACTTTTAGAATATCATGTGCAATTCTGGTCTCCCTCCTACAGGAAGGATGGTGTGAAACTTGAAAGGGGGGAGTTCACAAGGATATTGCCAGGTTCGGAGGTTTTAAGTTACAGGGAGAGGCTGAATAGAATAGAATCCCTACTTTGTGGAAACAGGCCGCTCGGCCCAACAAGTCCATACCACCCTCCGAAGAGTAATCCACCCACACCTATTCCCAACATTTACCCCTGACTAATGCAGCTAACCTACACATCCCTGAACACTGGACAATTTAGCATGGCCAACTCAACTTGTGGGAGAAAATCGGAATACTGGGAGGAAACGCTCGTAGACACTGGGTGAATGTGGAAACTCCACACAGACAATCATACAGTCATAGAGATGTACAGCACAGAAACAGACCCTTCTGTCCAACTCTAAGATTTGCTTTCCCAAAATGCAGCACCTCGCATTTATCTAAATTAAACTCCATCTGCCACTCCTCAGCCCATTGGCCCAGACCCTGTTGTAATCTGAGGTAACCCTCTTCGCTGTCCACTACACCTCCAATTTTGGTGTCATCTGCAAACTTACTAACTGTACCCTTTATGCTCACATCCAAATTGTTTATATAAATGATGAAAA
>NC_057753.1:328222-335338 GCF_004010195.1 Chiloscyllium plagiosum
TTGGTGGGGTGGTAGGTGAGGACCAGTGGGGTTCTGTCCTGGTGGCAATTGGAGGGTCGGTGTTCAAGGGCGGAGGAGCGGGAAGTGGAGGAGATGCGGTGGAGGGCACCCTCGACCATGTCTGAGGGGAAATTGGGGTTTTTGAAGACGGAGGCCATCTGGGTGGTTCGGTATTGGAACTGGTCCTCCTGGGAGCAGATGTGGCGGAGACGAAGGAATTGGGAATACGGAATGGCGTTTTTACAGGGGGCAGGGTGGGAGGTGGTGTAATCTAGGTAGCTGTGGGAGTCGGTCGGTTTGTACTAAATGTCTGTGTTGAGTCAGTTGCCCAAAATAGAAATGGAGAGGATTAGGAAGGGGAGGGAGGAGTCTGAGATGGTCCAGGTAAATTTGAGTTCGGGGTGGAAGGTGTTAGTAAAGTGGATGAACTGTTCAACCTCCTCGTGGGAGCACGAGGTAGCGCCAATACAATCATCGATGTAGCGGAGGAAAAGATGGGGGGTGGTGCCAGTTTCCGCAGCTACACAAATGCCACTCCGCCTCCTCTCTTGCCCCCCCTTTCTATCCCCTAATGTGATCTTTTGGAACCCGATGTACCCCTCATTGCTTAAAGCCACTCTCAATACCAGAAAGTTGGCTGTTTGTGCTACGTTCCCCTGAGAATGCATCACCCCCTACATTTTCCAAAACAGCCACAGAAGACTCATGTACTAACTGCCTATCTCCCTTACCTATCCTGGAGTTAACCCATCTATGTGCCTGTATCTGCAAATTTCCCCCTTCATATAACTGCCATCCATCACATCCCCTTGCTCTTGTGAATTCCTCAATGCCTCTGTCTCTCCAACTGATCCATTCGATCTGATAGGATCCGCAACCAACGGCATTTATTGTAGATATAATCCTCAGTAACACATAAACTCTCCCTAAAATTTGCAGCACCCACACTCTCAGACATAAACTTCATCACAGTCACACTTTACCAAGCTTTCACTCACTCAAACACACACTCTCTCACGCACACTCACAGTCTCATGGACACACATGCATATAAGTTTATGGGGTGAATTTGTATCTGTAGAATTATATTTGACAACACATTCAATTTTGCTCAATAAATGCACAGCTTGCACTCAATTATTACATGTAATATTTTATAAATTCCACTTTGGAAACAGAATAGTCTGACTCAAGACTAGGACAAAGACAGACTCTCACCTCACACCTTTAGAGATTAGATTAGATTTCCTACAGTATGGAAACAGGCCCTTCAGCCCAACAGGTCTATAACCGACCCTCCAAAGAGTAACCCACCCAGACCCATTCCCCAAACCTCTATTTACCCCTGACTAATGCACCTAACACTATGGACAATTTACCCTAACCTGCGCATCTTTGGATTGTGGGAGGAAACCGGAGCACTCGGAGGAAACACACGCAAACATGGGGAGAATATGCAAACTCCACACAGACAGACAGCATTTAATGCATTGTCTGAGATGAGATGTCACCTTTTGTTATAAAACCTTGTTATGTCGGGAATGTGTCATAAAAGAAGTTCTGGAATTTACACATGAATGAAACAAAACTTGAAAACCATTCTAAAAGATGAAAGACTTCACAATCCAGGTTTGGTCAATACAGAGAAACCTTGACTATCCAGGCGACACGGGTGGGGAGCATTTTGATGGGATAATTGAATGCGAGCCAAGCATTAGGACCTCGCAATCTTGCTCAGATAACCGAGGTTCTTCTGTATACCACTGCATGACCCTGTAATCTTCTGCTATAAGTTCTGCGTCTTATGATCTTAACCTCCATAACGGCAGCACAGTGGTTAGCACTGCTGCCTCACAGCGCCAGAGACCCAGGTTCAATTCCTGACTCAGGCGACTGACTGTGTGGAGTTTGCACGTTCTCCCCGTGACTGCGTGGGTTTCCTCCGGGTGCCCCGGTTTCCTCCCACAGTCCAAAGATGTGCAGGTCAGGTGAATTGGCCATGCTAAATTGCCCGTAGTGTTAGGTAAAGGGGTAAATGTAGGGGAATGGGTGGGTTGCGCTTCGGCGGGTCGGTGTGGACTTGTTGGGCTGAAGGGCCTGTTTCCACACTGTAAAGTAATCTAATCTAAACCACTTGATGGAAGCAGCAGCGCTCTGAAAGCTAGTGCTTCCAAATAAGCCTGTCGGACTGTAACCTGGGGTTGGATGATCTTTTTACTTTGCAAAATGCTGGCACCTCCACATCATGAAGATCCCAAGGAAGAGTTGGGCGTTTTGTGATGAATGATGTTACTTCCAGCAGTCGGTGAGCCAGGAGCCAGCCCCACACTCTGGACCCTGACCTGCAGCCTCTGCAGCGCTCACTTCCGCCTGGTAAAACCACGAGCCAGCGGCTGGGGCAGGGGGGGGGTGGGGTGCACGACTGCGCAGACGCCGGCTCGGTCACGTGCCCAGCGCCGGCCGCCGGCCGCGTTACCCCGGCAACCCGCCGCCATCTTGCGGGCGGCCCCCTGGACCAGCGCGCGCCTGCGCCGCCATCTCGCTCCCCGGGCCCCCGCCGGCGGCGAGAGACGCCTGTCACGGTCAGCTTTCGGCGCTCAGAGGCCGCGGGGGAGGGGCCGCCCTCGTCTCAACACACAGACCACAGACGGACAGAGAGGTTTTCCGAGGAGGAGGAGGACAGGATCGCGCTCGGGCCGCAAGATGGCGGCCGGTTGCCACGGCAACGGGGCCGATTTCTTTTTTCGCATCGTTCGCGTCGCGGAAGGAAAAGCCACCCATTGCCGTTTACCTCGGAGGAGCTCCCCTCCCTCCCACAGACGTCCGCTGACCCGCCGGGGTTTTTGTTTTTAATTTCCGTTTTCCCCGCCGGTCCCTCTGCGTCTCTCCAAACCGTCGCCGGCTCCGCGAGGCGGCCGGAAGAGGCGGGGACTCCACCCGCTGTGGGCGGGGGCGGGGGCTGGAGAGTGACAGCCGCCTGCGCCAATGGGACACCCGGGTACCGTCCCGCCTGTCACAATGGGAGCTGCGACCAATCAGGGAGCGTCCTCCGCGGGGCGGGACAGCGGCCGGAAAGACTCAGGGTTGTTGTTGTATCATAGCATCCCCACAGTCTGGGAACAAGCCATTTGACCCAACAGGATCTGGATGAGAGCGGGGCTGGAAAAGCACAGCAGGTCAGGCTGCATCCGTGGAGCAGGAAAATTGACGTTTCGGGCAAAAGGAATAGAAGCAGGGTACCTGCACGGTGGAGAGATAAATGAGAGGGGGAAGTGGTGAAGGTAGTATAGAGTACAATGGGTGAATGGGGGTGGGGATAGAGGTGATAGGTCAGAGGGGAGGATGGAGTGGATAGGTGGAAAGGAAGATAGGCAGTGGGGCAGGTCATGGGGACAGTGCCGAGCTGGAAACCTTCGCATAAACCAAATCATCCGCCGACATTTCCGTCACCTCCAAACGGACCCCACCACCAGGGATATATTTCCCTCCCCATCCCTTTCCACCTTCCGCAAAGGCCATTCCCTCAGTGACTACCTGGTCAGGTCTATGCCACCCTCCCATCCTGGCACCTTCCCCTGTCACTGCAGGAATTGCAAAACCTGCGCCCACACCTCCTCCCTCACCTCCGTCCAAGGCCCCAAAAGAGCCTTCCACATCCATCAAAATTTTACCTGCACATCCACCAATATCACTTATTGCATCCATTGCTCCCGATGCAATCTCTTACACTGGGAGACTGGATGCCTCCTAACAGAGCGCTTTAGTGAACATCTCTGGGACACCCACACCAATCTACCACACCGGTCTGTGGCCCAACATTTCAACCCCCCTCCCATGGAGGTCCTGGGCCTCCTTCACCATCGCTTCCTCACCACCCGACGCCTGGAGAAAGAACGCCTCATCTTCCGCCTCAGAACACTTCAACCCCAGGGCATCAATGTGGACTTCACCAGTTTCCTCATTTCCCCTTCCCCCACCTCACCCCAGTTCCAAACCAGCCACATTTGACCCAACAAGTCGAAACTGACCCTATGAAGAGTATCCCACCCAAACTCGTTCACCTGCCCTGTTTCTCTGCATTTACCCCTGACCAACACACCTCTGAGCACATGGCCAATTCACCCTAAACTGCACTGTTAACTCAAAGAAAATCTCGGAGCACATAAAGTAAGTTTTAATATTAAAATTTTTATTTCGATTAAGCCAGCTAGAGATCAATAGTCTATAGTCCAGAGTTTCAATCAAGATATCCCTGTTTGGGTTAAAGAGAGATCTCGGATTTTTAGCAGCATATTTTATAGCCCTTATGTGCATAACAATTTTATGTTTTTTCATTTCCCACAATATAATGTTTCCACCTCTAATTAATAGTCCCATAATTAAAATTAGATGATTAATATATTTTAGTCTTGTTCTCACAGATCAAAGGCAAGGCTATTGTTTTAAAATGTTTCTTCATCTTTTTGCGTCAAAGCAGATAAAGCTAAACATTTATCAGTATTGTATTCCTTTGCTTTGTCTGGGAAAGCAGACCTACAAAGTTATGCCAAGAGTCTCACATTCTTTATTTCAATCTCATGGTCACTGACTTCCATTTTAAACTCGTCAGACAAATTATTATTGCGAGATGCAGATTTAAAATGGAGGCTTTCAATCGTTGATTCCCCAATCTTTGGATTGAGAGTGGAAACTGGAGCACCCAGAGGAAACCCCACACAGACATGGGGGTGGAGAATGTGCAAATTCCATACAGGCAGTCACCCAAGAGCAGAATTGATCACTGTCCTGAATATTTCATATTTTAAGGTAGCATATGTACAGGGCCCGAGTATCAGAGCTGTGTGGAAGAGTCAGAGGGATGACTGCCTTACACACGAGAATCTCTAGATTCCGTGGGGAGCCAACCAGAAATGGGCTGCATCTGAGTTTAACCAGTTGTCTGCAAGCAAAATGCAAACTATTTGGAGAATCTCAATTGTGATTTGAACCAAACCATCTACAAGATTCAAGAGCAGCTTTTCCCCCCCGTTTATCAGAGTTTTGAACGGACCTCTGTAACGTTAATGTTGATCTCTCTCACTGCACCTTCTCGGCGGCTGTAACACTGTTTCCTGATGCCCATTCTTACCCTGTTTAAAGTATGATCTACCTGTAACAGCACATAAGGCAACAGGTTTCTCTGAACCTCATATGCATGACAGGGAGTAAATCAAATCCTGAAATCTATACAGTGTGGAAGGAGGGCATTTGGCCTATCAAGTCCATACAGCCCCTCTGAAGAGCACCCCATCCCTATAACCCTGCATTTCCCATGGCTAAACCACTAAGCCTTCACACCCTTCTACATAACGTGCACTTTTAGAATGGCCAAGCCACCTGACCTGCACATCTTTGGACTGTGGGAGAAAACCAGAGCAGCTGGTGGGAATCTACACAGTTGCTCAAGGCTGGAATCAAACCCAGGTCCTTGGTGCCGTGAGGCAGCAGTCAGTGCTGACAACTGAGCATGGTAGCTCAGTGGTAAGGCCTTATTGTCTGCTGACTTTGATGTGTAGCCGTTTGAAGTAAAGATGGTGTTGGAGAATGGGAGCACACACCTTCATGTCTGTGGTGTTGGAAATGTGCATCAGGAAAGAAATGGTGAGCAATGTCCTCACCTGGAAAGGATTGAGCAGGTCCCCAAATAGAGGCAAGAACACACACCCAGAGAGGGCCTCAGGGCTGGATAGGGTCTCAAGGAGGGTGTGGGGAAGGATTTCAGAGTAAATACTATGGCGACAAGAGCAGGTCAGAGGCTGGGAATCCTGCAGCAAGTAGCTCACCTCCTGACTCTCCCCTAGTAACTGGTCTCAGCATTAAACTAGAATTCAGCAGTGTGATGGAATACTCCCCAATCGCTTGGATGGGTGCAGCTCCAACAACAGCTCGACACCATCTTTGTCAGTGCAGACCACCCCCCCATCCCAAACTTGATTAGCACACAACACTCAGTCCCTCTACCACTGACACACAGTGGCAGCAGCATTTGGCATCTGCAAAAACTCCAGCAGCAATTCTCCAAAGTTCCTACCACAGTACCTGCTACCCTTACCATCTTGGAAGGATGAGGGGCAGCAGATGCAAGGGGGAACACCATCTCCTGCAAGTTCCCCTCTGAGCCCCCCAACACACAGACATGGCATCCCAGTCGGGAATGAAATGAGCCATTCCTTCAGTGTTGCTGGGGTCAGAATCCTGGGACTGCCTCTCTAGCAGAACACTTTGGGGTGTCCAGACATAAAATTGGAGTGGGGGTGAGTGCAGTGGTTGTAGAAGGCAGCTCACCACCATATGCCCGACAGGGTGGCACACTGGCTCACAGCGTCAGGGACCCTCGTTTGATTCCAGTCACAGGCGACTGTCCGTGTGGAGTTTGCACATTCTCAGTGCGTCCCCGTGGTTTTCTCCGGGTGCTTTGGTTCCAAGTCTAACAAAAGATTAGGGTATTAGTCAGCCCTTACCAATCATCTCTCGGACCTGAACAGGATGCAGAATATCAAACATTGTCCCCAGTTAGAATGTACTTGTTAACTATCTTTTAACTGGGCCATTATCTCTTTAAGAAACTAACAGACAAAACACCACTTATGTGAAGTTGCATGAATGAAACTCACACGGTCAAATAGTAAACAAATCTCACAATCCAGCTGCAGTAATCAGTAAAACATCCTTTATTTTTTTTATTAAGTGCAGATATAATTTCTAACTTATTTAGAGCATGTTGACTTTCCATTTTTTAACTAACATTTCCCAACTTAAAAGACAATAGGACTGACACCTCTTAATGATGAAAACAGTCCAGACAGACACTTATAATCTGACCAGGAGTAGCACCCAGCATTAAACACATACAGTCACAGAGACAGAGATGTACAGCATGGAAACAGACCCTTCGGTCCAACCCGTCCATGCCGACCAGGTTCCCAACCCAAACTAGTCCCACCTGCCAGCACCCGGCCCATATCCCTCCAAACCCTTCCTATTCATATACCCATCCAAATGCCTCTTAAATGTTGCAATTGTACCAGCCTCCACCACATCCTCTGAAAGCTCATTCCATACACATACCACCCTCTG
>NC_057753.1:335654-337212 GCF_004010195.1 Chiloscyllium plagiosum
TTACCATTAAGTGTGTAAGTCCTGCTAAGATTTGCTTTCCCAAAATGCAACACCTCGCATTTATCTGAATTAAACTCCATCTGCCACTTCTCAGCCCACTAGCCTATCTGATCAAATTCTGTTGTAATCTGAGGTAACCCTCTTCGCTGTCCACTACACATCAAATTTTGGTGTCATCTGTAAACTTACTAACTGTACCTCTTATGCTTACATCCAAATCATTTATATAAACGATTAAAAGTAGTGGACCCAGCATCGATCCTTGTGGCACTCCACTGGTCACAGGCCTCCAGTCTGAAAAACAACCCTCCACCACCACCCTCTGTCTTCTATCTTTGAGCCAGTTCTGTATACAAATGGCTAGTTCTCCCTGTATTCCATGAGATCTAACCTTGCTAATCAGTCTCTCATGGGGAACCTTGTCAAAAGCATTACTGAAGTTCATATAGATCACATCTACCGCTCTGCCCTCATCAATCCTCTTCGTTACTTCATCAAAAACTCAATCAAGTTTGTGAGACATGATTTCCCACGCACAAAGCCATGTTGACTATCCCAAATCAAACCTTGCCTTTCCAAATACCCCTACATCCTGTCCCTCAGGATTCTCTCCAACAACTTGCCCACGACCGATGTCAGGCTCACTGGTCTATAGTTCGCTGGCTTGTCCTTACCACCCTTCTTAAACAGTGGCACCATGTTTGCCAACCTCCAGTCTTCCGGCACCTCACCTGTGACTATCGATGATAAAAATATCTCAGCAAGAGGCCCAGCAATCACGACTTTAGCTTCCCACAGAGTTCTAGGGTACACCCAATCAGGTCCTGGGGATATGTCCACTTTTATATGTTTCAAGACATCCAGCACTTCCTCCTCTGTAATATGGACATTTTGCGAGATGTCACCATCTATTTCCTTAGAGTCTGTATCTTCCATGTCCTTTTCCACATCTGCTCCCAATCAGCTTTTGAAAGTTCTTACATAATACCTTCAAAATTGGCCTTTCTCCAATTTAGAATTTTAATTTTTAGATCTGGTCTATCCTTATCCATCACTATTTTAAATCTAATAGAATTATGGTCGCTGGCCCCAAAGTGCTCCCCCACTGACACCTCAGTCACCTGCCCTGCCTTATTTCCCACTGAAACAGAAAATTATCTTGTTCACACTTAACAAATTCCTCTCCATCTAAACCTTTAACAGCATGGCAGTCCCAGTCTATGTTTGGAAAGTTAAAATCCCCTACCATAACCACGCTATCATTCTTACAGATAGCGGAGATTGCCTTACAAATTTGTTTCTTAATTTCCCTCTGACTATTAGGGGGTCTATAATACAATTCCAATAAGGTGATCATCTTTCTTACTTCTCAGTTCCACCCAAATAACTTCACCAGATGTATTTCCGGGAATATCCTCCCTCAGCACAGCTGTAATGCTATCCTTTATCAAAAATGCCACTCCCCCTCCTCTCTTGCCTCCCTTTCTGTCCTTCCTGTAGCATTTGTATCCTGGAACATTAAGCTGCCAGTCCTGCCCATCCCTGTGCCGTGTTTCTG
>NC_057753.1:337285-344635 GCF_004010195.1 Chiloscyllium plagiosum
TCCTACTTTGTCCCTGCCTGCCCTGACTGTTTGACTCACTTCTGTTCTCAACTGTACCAGTCTCAGATTGATCTCTTTCCTCACAATCTCCCTGGGTCCCACTCCCCCACCTTACTAGTTTAAATCCTTCCAAGCAGGTCCAGCAAATTTCCCTGCTAGTATATTAGTCACTTTCCAATTCAGGTGCAATCCGCCCTTCTTGTCCAGGTCACTTCTTCCCCAGAAGAGATTCCAATGATCCAAAAATGTGAATCCTTCTCCCATACACCAGCTCCTCAGCCATGCATTCATCTGCTCTATCCTCCTATTCCTGCCCTCGCTAGCTCGTAGCACTGGGAGTAATCCAGATATTACTACTCTCGAGGACCTCCTTTTAAAATTCCTGTCTAACTCTCTGTAATCTACCTTTAGACTCTCAATCTTTTCCCTTCCTATGTCGTTGATTCCAATGTGGACAATGACCTCCTGCTGGCCCCTCTCCCCAGTGAGAGCATTCTGCACCCTCTCGGAGATATCCTTGATCCTGGCACTGGAAAAGCATCATACCATTCTGATTTATCGCTGCTGGCCACAGAAACGTCTGTCTGTACTTCAGACCGGAGAGTCCCCTAATGCAATTGATCTCTTGGAACCCGACGTACCCCTCATTGAAATGTTTTAACCCATCTCCTGACTCCCAGGACAGAAGCCCCTTAAACCTTTGTGTACTGTAGTTAAAACAATGTAACACCATAGTAATGGAATTTTAATGCTTATAACAACTGTGTATCAAAAGGGGAGTGTAAGAACTGCATTTCAGGATTTATTGCCACTTCAAACTTGTGCTACTTGCAGTTTCTGAATAAAGAGATCAATTTTACCACTCACCAATTTTGGTCGTTATTTGAACACAATCCCACAGGCTGTTGAATGATTTTATTCATCTGAACTGAAATACAGAGACTCCAGAAGAGGAGGAATCATCCAGGTAATACTGTGTTAAAGAAACAGAATAAAAACAGTTTTGTTGCCAAGTTACCACGGTATTGACAGATTTTTAGGGTTAAGGAGAGCAGACAGGAACATGGCATGGAGTCTGAGGGGAGGTCAGTTGTGATTGAATCAAATGGCGGAGCAGGCTTGAGGGGCTGAATGGTCTCCTCCTGTTTCTAGTTCTAATGTAATATAGAAGGTGAGGTATTTGAGTGTGATTGTGATATTAAATCAGACTCCATGGGCAGAGGGAGAGGGCATATAAAAGCTAGCCTACCTATCCTTGGACATACTGGGCAATTTTAGAATGGCCTATCCACCTAACATGCATGTCTTTGGACTGTGGGAGGAAACCAGAGCAGCTGGAGGGATAACACGCAAAATCCACACAGATAGTCGCTCGAGGCTGGAATTGAACCCGGGTCCCTAGTGCCGTAAGGCAGCAGTACTAACTACTGAGCTACCATGCTCAGTTAAGTGAGGGCTCCTGGTCTGCTGACTTTGATGTGTAGCCGTTTGAAGTAACGATGGTGTTGGAGAATGGGAGCACACACCTTCATGTCTGTGGTGTTGGAAAGAAATGGTGAGCAATGTCCTCACCTGGAAGGGATTGAGCAGGTCCCCAAATAGAGGGAAGAACACACACCCAGATGGGGCCTCAGGGCTGGATAGGGTCTCAAGGAGGGTGTGGGGAAGGATTTCAGAGTAAATATTAAGGCTGCAAGAGCAGGTCAGAGGCTGGGAATCCTTCAGCAAGTAGCTCACCTCCTGACTCTTCCCCCAGTAGCCTGTCTCATCATGGACAAACTACAATTCAGGAGTGCGATGGAATACTCCCCACTTGCGTGGATGGGTGCAGCTCCAACAACACTCAAGAAAATTGACACCATCTGTCTCAAAGCAGCTCTCCCCCACCATCCCAATCCCAAACTTGATGTGAGCCATTCCTTCAGTATTGCAGGGGTCAAAATCCTTGGACTCCCTCCCTAGCAGGACACTGTGTGGGGTGTCCCTCCACCAAATTGGAGGGGACAGTGGTAGCAGTGCAGTGGTTCAAGAAGTGGTTCAAGAGCACCACCGCATGCTCAACAGGCCGGCATAGTGGGTCAGCATGGACGAGTTAGACCTTTTGGTCTAACTCATTTGTGCTGACCAGATATCCTCAATTAATCTAGTCCCATTTGCCAGCATTTGGCCCATACCCATCAAGATACCTTTTAAAATGTTCTAATCGTACCACCTCCTCTGGCAGCTCAATCCAAACACGCACCACCCTCTGTGTGAAAAAGTTGATCCTCAGGTCCCTTTTAAACCTTTCCCCGCTCACCTTAAACCTAAGCCCTCTAGTTCTGGCAGCCTGGCGTGCAGTCAGCCTGAGCCCCCCAGCCTCGAGGTGATTCCAGAGTGGTGAATCCCAGCACCATCTGGAGTCACATGGGGTGGACTGGGTTTGAAGGAATGCTGTTCTGATCTTTTTATATCTCTATATTTTAATTTAGTCTATAATGTTAGACTTTTTATTTCTTTATTTGTCTAAAATTTTTTCTTAAGAATTTGTACTGAAGAATCTGCACTTGGGTGCCGTAAGTGGCAACTTTTAAACTCGTGCGAGTACGTGTGACAATAAAGCTAATTCTAATTTTCCTTTCCCTTTCATCCTCAACTTAGGTGCTGCAGCTTTAGGCTCCCCCAGCCTGGGAAAAAGACAGTGGCTATTCACCCTATTCATGCCCCTCGTGATTTTATAAACCTCTATCAGGTCATCCCTCAGCCTCTGACATTTCAGGGAAAAACAGCCCCAGCCTGTTCAGCCTCTCCCTTTAGCTCAAACCCTCCAACCCTGGCAACATCCTTGAAAATCTTTTCTGCACCTTGCCAAAGCCAACTTTTTTTTTATTAATGGCACTAAGTAATGGCAGCACAGTGGCTCATTGGTTAGCATGGGAGTCTTACCATTCCAGGGATCTGGGTTCGATTCCAGCCTCAGGCGACTATCCAAGTGGAGTTTGCACTTTCTCCCGAGTCTGAATGAGTTTCCACCTGGTGCTCCAGTTTCTTCAGATTTGCTTTCTGAAGATGCAGCACCTCATATTTAGCTAAATGAAACTGCATCTGCCACTTCTCAGCCCATTGGTCCATCTGATCAAGATCCCCTTGTAATCTGAGGTAACCCTCTTCGCTATCCACTACACCTCCAATTTTGGTGTCATCAGCAAACTTACTAACTGTACATAAATGACAAAAAGTAGTGGATCCAGCACCAATCCTTGTGGCACTCCGCTGGTTACAACCCTAATGGTAAGGTCCCAGGGAGAGTTGCTGAACAAAGAGACCTTGGTGTGCAGGTTCATAGCTCCTTGAAAGTGGAGTCACAGGTAGATAGGATAGTGAAGGAGGCGTTTTGGATGCTTTCCTTTATTGGTCAGAGTATTGAGTACAGGAGTCGGGAGGTCATGTTGCGGTCGTACAAGGCATTGGGCGAAAGTGGGTTCTGCAGATGCTGGAGAGGAGAGTCAACAGTGGAGTGGTTTGGGAAAAGCACAGTCATCATTCTTCCTGATGAAGGGCTTTTGCCCAAAATGTCAATTTTCCTGCTCCTCAGATGCTGCCTGACCTGCTGTGCTTTTCCAGCACCACTCTAATCTGTACAGGACATTGGTTAGGCTACTTTTGGAGTATTGCTTGCAATTCTGGTCTCCTTCCTATCGGAAGGACGTTGTGAAACTTGAAAGGGTTCAGAAAATGTTTACAAGGATGTTGCCAGGGTCAGAGGATTTGACTTATAGGGTGAGGCTGAACAGGCTGGGGCTGTTTTCCCTGGAGGAACTTTCAAAAGTTGATCGGAGTAGACTGTTTGCAGGTAAAGGGACGACTGCCAAGTGGGAGGCTTTCAAAGGTGAGACAAAGAAAGTTTAAAGGCATTACATTCCTGTTAGAGTGTGAAGGTAAGAGTCAGGAACAAAGAATGAATAAAGATATAGGGGCTCTGGTGAAGAATAGGGAGTTTGTATATTAGGTATAGACAACTGGGATCAAGTGAATCTCCAAAAGACTATAAAGGGGACTAGTGTCATTCTTAAGAGGGAAATCAAGAGGCCAAAAATGGGATATGAAATAGCTTTGGCAGATGAAGTTAAGGATAATCCAAAGATATTCTACATTGTGGAGGATGAGATTTCTGAATACTTGGAAGTGTGTAGCAAAATAGGGCATGGATTCATCAAGGGGAGGTCATGCCTGACAAAGCTGCTAGAATTCTTTGAGGAAGTAACGAGTAGGTTAGAACAAGATAACAATGGATGTTATCTACCTGGACTTCAAGGCGGCCTTTGACAAGGTGCTGCACAGGAGGCTGCTGAGTAAGAGAAGGTGTCAGAGGCAAGGTGCTAGCATGGATAGAAGCTTGGCTGTCTGGCAGAAGGCAGAGAGTGGGGAGGAAACGGTCCCTAGAGGATGGCAGCTGGTCACAAGTGGTGTTCCGCAAGGCTCAGTGTTAGGGCCACAATTTTTCACTCTATACATTAACAATCCAGATGAAGGAACTGAGGGCATTCGGGCTAAGTTTGCAGATGATACAAAGATATGTTGAGGGGCAGGTAGCATTGAGGAGGCAGGGAGGCTGCAGAAGGATTTGGACAGGTTAGGGAAGTGGACAAAGAAGTGGCAGATGGAGTACAATGTGGGAAAGTGTGAAGTGATGCATTTCGTTAGGAAGAATAGAGGCGTGGACCATATTCTAAATGGGGAGAAAATGTAGAAATCTGAAATGCAAAGAGACTTTGGTGTTCGAGTCCAGGATTCTCTCAAGGTAAACTTGCAGGTTGAGTCAATAGTTAGGAAGGCAAATACAATGATGGGATTTATTTTGAGAGGACTTGAATATAAAAGCAGGGATGTCCTTCTGAGGCTCAATAATGCTCTGGTCAGGCCACATTTGGAGTAGTGTGTGCAGTTTTGGGCCCCATATCTCAGGAAGGATGGACTGGCCCTGGAGTGTGTTCAGAGAAAGTTCATGAGAATGGATCCAGGAAAAAAAACAGCTTAACATATGAGGAACATTTGAGGACTCTGGGTCTAGACTTGATGAAGTTTAGATGGATGAGGGGGGATCTAATTGAAACATACAGAATACTCAAATGGCCTGGACAGCGTAGATGTTGAGAAGATGTTTCCATTAGTAGGAGAGACCAGGACCCGAGGGTGAAGCCTTAGAATAAAGGGAAGGCCTTTTAGAATGGAGATGGGGGAAACTTCTTCAGACAGAGAGTGGTGAATCTATGGAATTAATTGCCACGGAAGGCTGTGGAGGCCAGGGCACTGAGGATATTTAAGACCGAGATAGATAGGTTCTTGTGTATCAAGGGTTACAGGGAGAAAGCGGAGGAAGGGGATTGAGAAACTTATCAGCCATGATTAAATGGCAGAGCAGATTCGATGGGCTGAATGGCCTAATTTCTGCTCCTGTGTTTTATGGTCATACAAGTACATCAGTAGCAAAAGAGTGACTCGGAAGAGAAAAGGCCACCTTAAAAATTAGTGAGGACATCAATGTGTAGAATCACAGGAGATGGGAGAGATACTAAACAAATAATTCACGTCAATGTTTACTGTGGAGAAAGAAATGGAGGCTAGGGAACTTCTGGAAATAAATATTGATGTCTTGAAAACAGTACACTGCAGAAGGTGCTGGAGGTCGTTAAAAAAACTCATAAAAGTGGATAAATTGTCCTGGAAATTTATCTCCAGGATCAAGTTTTTCCTAGGACGTCAAGGAAACTTAGGGAAGCAGAAATAGATAAATATCTCTCACTAGCAGAGATAATTTGTATTAGCTACTGACAGGGGGGAGGTGCTGGAGGACTGGAGGGTGGCTAATGTTGTGCCTTTATTTAAGAAAGGTTGTAAAGAATAAATATTGACTGGGAACACTATAGTATGAGTATAATAGATGGATCAATTTTTGTCCAGTGTGTGCAGGAGGGCTTCCTGACACAATATGTAGACAGGCTGACAAGGGGCGAAGCCACATTAGATTGGGTACACTGGGTAATGAGCCCGGCCAGGTGTTAGACTTGGAAATTGGTGAACACTTTGGTGATAGCGATCACAATTCTGTTATGTTTACTTTAGTGATAGAAAGGGGTAGGTGTATACCACTGGACAAGAATTATAGCTGGGGGAAAGGCAAATACGATGTGATTAGGCAAGATTTAGGAAGTACAGGATGGGGAAGGAAACTGCAGGGGATGGGCACATTAGAAATGTGGAGCTTATTCAAGGAAAAGCTCCCGAGTGTCCTAGATAAGTATGTACCTGTCAGGCAGGGAGGAAGCTGTAGAGCACGGGAGCCGTGGTTTACGAATGAAGTGGAATCTCTGGTGAAGAGGAAGAAGGAGACTTGTGATAGGATGAGATGTGAAGGCTCAGTTAGGGCGCTTGAGGGTTACAAGGTAGCCAGGAAAGACCTAAAGAGAGAGCTCAGAAGAGCCAGGAGGAGACATGAGAAGTTGTTGGCGGATAGGATCAGGGTAAACCCTAAGGATTTCTGTAGGTATTTAAGGGATAAAAGAATGACGCGAGTAAGATTAGGCACAATCAAGGATAGTAGTGGGAAGTTGTGTGTGGAGTCAGAGGAGATAGGGGAAGCACTAAATGAATATTTTTCATCTGTATTCACTCTAGAAAATGACAATGTTGTCGAGGAGAGTACTGAGATACAGGCTACTAGACGGGGTGGGATTGAGGTTCACAAGGAAGAGGTATTAGACATCCTGCAGAGCATGAAAATAGATAAGTCCCCTGGGCCAGATGGGATTTATCCTAGGATCCTCTGGGAAGCCAGGGAGGAGATTGCCGAGCCTTTGACATTGATTTTTAAATTGTCATTGTCTACAGGTATAGTGCCAGAAGACTGGAGGATAGCAAATGTGGTTCCCCTGTTCAAGAAGGGGAGTAGAGACAACCCTGGTAATTATAGACCAGTAAGCCTTACTTCTGTTGTTGGTAAAGTGTTGGAAAAGGTTATAAGAGATAGGATTTATAATCATCTAGAAAAGAATAATTTGATTAGGGATAGTCAGCACGGTTTTGTGAAAGGTAAGTCGTGCCTCACAAACCTTATTGAGTTCTTTGAGAAGGTGACCAAACAGGTAGATGAGAGTAAACTGGTGGTTGTAGTGTACATGGATTTCAGCAAAGCGTTCGATAAGGTTCCCCACAGTAGGCTATTGTACAAAATGCGGAGGAATGGGATTGTGGGAGATATAGCAGTTTGGATCAGCAATTGGCTTGCTGAAAGGAGACAGAGGGTGGTGGTTGATGAGAAATGTTCATCCTGGAGTCCAGTTACCAGTGGTGTACCGCAAGGGTCGGTGTTGG
>NC_057753.1:345128-348022 GCF_004010195.1 Chiloscyllium plagiosum
AAACACGTGGATTTTCAGAAAAAATGTTGATAAATCTCCCAGCCTAGTTTGCAAAAATCAAATCTTAGTGGATTGGGGCGAATATATGGCCATGTTTCTAGAATGGGACAGCTGGCAGGAAACAGTGCAGTGAATTAAAAAAAGCAGACACGTGAAGCAACAGCCTGACCTGGTATTTAAGGTCTGATTCTGTGAGTATGACTATGTCCCAGACACCCCATCACCTTCCCCGGATATCTACTGTTTCACCAGCAGGACAGACAAAGCAGACGTGGTGGCACAGTGGGGATACAGTTGGAAGGGAATTGCTCTGGGAGTCCTCAACAGTGAACTGTATCCCAGGACCATCACCTTCCCCGGATATCTACTGTTTCACCAGCAGGACAGACAAAGCAGACGTGGTGGCACAGTGGGATCCAGTTGGAAGGGAATTGCTCTGGGAGTCCTCAACAGTGAACTGTATCCCAGGAAGACTCATGGCATTAGTTTACACATGAGAAAGGAAACCTCCTACTAATTACTATGTACCAGCCTCTCCCAACTGATGAGTCAGTACTCCTCCAAGCTGACCAACACTGGAGGAAGCACTAAGGGTGGCAAAGGCACAAAATGTACTCTGGGTTGGGGATGTCAATGTCCACAAAAAGAGTGGTTCAGCAGCAGAATTACTGCTTGAGCTGGCCGAGTCCTAAAGGATATACCGGATAGACTGGGTCTACGACAGGTGGTGAAGGAACCCACAAGACGGAAAAGCCATATTTGACCACAGCCTTACTAATCTGCCAGTTGCAGAAGTATCTGTCCATGACATTATCGTTAAGAGTGACCACTGCATAGTCATTGTGGAGATAAAGCATACCTGCACATTGAGAATAACCTCCACCAGCATAGGTGGCACTATCACCGTGCTAATTGGGACAGACTTGGAACAGATCTATCTGGGTGTCCATAAGGTGTTGCAAGTCATCAATAGCAGCAGAATTGTACTCCAGCACAACCTCATGTCCTGGCATATCCCCCTCACAACAATTACCATCAATCCAGAGGATCAACATTGGTTCAATGGAATTACCATCAATCCAGAGGATCAACATTGGTTCAATGGAGTGTGCAGTATGGCAGGAGCAGCACCAGGCATACCTGACAATGAGGTGTCAGCCTGGTGAAGCCACCAAACAGGACTACTTGTGCGCCAAACAGCATAAGCACTAAGTGATAGACAGAGCTAAGTGATCCCACAAGCAACGGATCAGATCTAAGCTCTGCAGTCCTTCTAGTTCTAGATGAGAATAGTTATGGACAATTAAACAAGTCATTGGAGGAGGAGATTCCACGAGTATCCCAATCCTTACTGACGGAAAAGCCCAGCACTTCAGTGTATAAGATTAGGCTGGTGCATTCACAACAATCTTCAGTCAGAAGTGCTGAGTGGATGATGCACCTCAGCCTCCTCCAGTGGTCCTCAACAATCCAGTTACCAGCCAGCAGCCAATTTGATTCACACCACGCGATATCCAGATTCAGTTGGAGATACTGGATACACCAGAGGATACATACTCTGACAACATTCTGTCAATAGTACTGAAAAGTTGTTCTCCAGACCTTGTCACTGCCCTCACCAAGCTGTTCCAATACCGTTACAATTACATTTCCCCGATTACGTGGGAAATTACCCCAAGTATCTCCTGTATATAAAAAGTAGAACAAATCCAATCCGGCCAATTACCACTCCATCAGTCTACTCTCGATCATCAGTGAAGTGGTGGAATGTCTCAGTGTTTTCAAGCTGCACCTGCTCAGCAATAACCTGGTCAATAACGCCCAGTTTGGGCTGCCCCAGGGCCACTCAGCTCCTGACCTCATTACCTTGGTTAAACATGGACAAAAGAGCTGAATTCCAGAGGTGGGGTGAGAGTGACAGTCCTTTAAAACAAGGTTGCCTTCGACCAAGTGTGGCATCAAGGGGCGTAAACAAAACTGGAATCAATGGGTATCAGGGGCAAACTCATACCTACGCGTCAGGTATGATTCAGGTTAGAATCATACCTGACGCGTAGGAAGATGGTCATGGTTGATAAAGGCCAGTCAACTCAGCTCCAGGGCAAGTCTGTTGGAGTCCCTCGGGCAGTGGCCTAGGCCCAAACATCTTCAGGGCTGCTTGATCAATGACATTGCCTCTATTCTAAGGTCATAAGTGGGGATGTTTGCCAATGATTGCACAATATTCAGCAACATTTGTGGCTCCTAAGATACTGAAGCAGTCCATGTCCAAATGCAACAAGATCTGGACAGTATCCAGGCTGAAAAGAGGCAAGTAATATTCACGTAACACAATTGTCACATCGTGACCATCGCCACTAAAATACAATCTAACCGCTGTCTCTTGGCATTCAATGGTGTTACTATCACTGAATCCACAGTGGGCTGCAGCAGTTCAACAAGGCAGCTCACCACCACCTTCTCAAGGGGCAACCAGGGACAGGCAATAAATGCTGTCCCAGCCAGTCACACCCAGATTCACGAAATAAATAAATTGAAAAAACAGACTTTTTTTAACAGAGGAAGGTTGCTGAGGTATCATAGGGATCGGTGCTCGGGTACCAGCTGTTCACAATATCCATTAAAAATGTGGTTGTGGGAATCAAATACAACATATCATAACCTGCTGAGAAAACTAAAGGATATTGCATTGCGAGTGGGTGAGGAGGTTGTAAAAAAATTTTAAGGTGACTAAGGCAAGTGGAGTGAATGGGCAAATATGTGGCAGATGGAGAGCAATATGGGTAGAGGTGATGGTGTGCCCTTTGGTGGGAACAAGAGATTGGCAGCTTTTCATTTTAAAAGGGATTGTTTGAAACATGTTGATCTAAAAAGCGACATATGGGCCTTTTTGT
>NC_057753.1:348037-352836 GCF_004010195.1 Chiloscyllium plagiosum
GTGGACAGAGAGAGCCTTTTTCCAAGTATGGTGACGGTGAGCACGAGGGGCATAGCTTTAAATTGAGGGGTGATAGATATAGGACAGATGTCAGGTGTAGTTTCTTTACTCAGAGAGTAGTAATGCTTTGCCTGCAACGGTAGTAGATTCGCCTACTTTAAGTCGTCATTGGACAAGCATATGGATGTACATGGAATAGTGTAGGTTAGATGGGCTTCAGATTGGTATGACAGGTCGGTGCAACATCGAAGGCCGAAGGGCCTGTACTGTGCTCTAATGTTCTATATTCTAAAACTGAGAATTACAGACCTGTCTGACATCAGTTGGTGGGAGTAAGTTGATGGTGGGGATTGAGAGATAGGATTTACATGATTTTAAGAGGCAAGATCTGATTAGGGACAGTCAGCATGACTTTGTGTGTGGGAAATAGTGTCGCACAAACTTGACTGAGTTTTTTTTGAGGACTTAAGCCAAAAGATTAATAAGAGCAGAATGGTAGATGTTGTTTTCATGTTTAACAACATTCTGCATTGTGGACACATTACGAAAGTTAGATCACATGGGTTTCAGGGAGAGCTTAACAATTGGATACAAAATTGGCTTGACGGTAGGAGACAGAGTGTGATCGAGCCTTATTTTTAGAACTGGAAGCCTGTGACCAGTGATGTTCCAAAGGGATCGCGGCTGGGTCCGCTTTAGTTTGTCAGGGAAATAAATGATTTGGATGAGAATTGAGGAGACATTTGTTTTTAAGATTAGATTAGATTCCCTACAGTATGGAAACAGGTCCTTCGGCCCGACAAGTCCACACTGACCCTCCGAACAGTAACCCACCCAGACCCATTCCCATATTCACCCCCGACTACGGGCAATTTAGCATGGCCAATCCAACCGAACCTGCACTTCTTTGGACTGTGGGAGGAAACCGGAGCACCCGGAGGAAGCCCACGCAGACACAGGGGAGAATGTGCAAACTCCACACAGTCACCCAAGTCAGGAATCAAACCTGGGTCCCTGGCACTGTGAGGCAGCAGTGCTAACCACTGAGCCACCACACTGCCCCATGGTTAGTAAGTCTACAGATGACACCAAGATTGGTGGTGTAGTTGACAGTGGAGCAAGTTCTCAAAGGGATCTTGATCAAATGGCAGTGGGCTGAGGAGTGGCATATGGAGTTTAATTTGGATAAATGTGAGGTACTGCATTTTGGGAAAACAAACTGGGGAAGGACTTGTACAATTAATGGTAGGGTCCTGAGTAGTGTTGTTGAACAGAGAGACCAATGGAGTCAGGTACATAGTACTTTTGAAAATTGTGTCACAGGTAGACAGGGTGGTTAAGAAGGCACACTCACCTTCATTGCTTAGACCATTGAGTATAGGGAGTTAGGACTGTGTTGCTGGAAAAGCGCAGCAGGTGCTCTTTTCCAGCAACACATTTTCAGCTCTGATCTCCAGCATCTGCAGTCCTCACTTTCTCCTATAGGAGTTAGGATGTCTTGTTGAGGTTATACAGGATGTTGGGGAGGCCACTTTTGGAATACTATGTACAGTTCTGGTCGCTCTGCTATTGTAAGTCTCCTTCCAAACACCAAACCCAGTGAAGATTCACCATTACCTCCACAGTAAAGTTTCTTGCTCAGGCTGACTTAGCTGCAACCAGTTTCCTTCCAGTGAATTCCTGCATTGGTGAGGGCTTCTTCTGGAGTACTGTGTCCAGTTCCAGTCACCCTGTTATAGGAAGGATATTGTTAAATTGGAGAAGGTTCAGAAAAGATTTATCATGATGTTGTGGGACTTTAAGTTGTGAGGAGAGACTTGGGACTTTTTTAACTGGAACGTAGGAGAGGGGGGGGGGGGGGGGTGACCTTATAGAGCTTTATAAAATCACGAGGGGCAGAGATAAGGTGAATCGCAGGGATTTTTTTCTCCCTGAGTTAGGGGAATTAAAAACAAGGGGCATCTTATTAAAGTGAGAGGAGAAAGATTTGAAAGGGTCAGAGGGGCAACTTTTTCACATGCTTTCTGTGTGGAATGAACTGCCAGAGGAAGTGGTAAATGCAGGTACAGTTACAACATTTAAAAGACATTTAGATAGATGCATCAATAGGAAAGTTTTGGAGGGATATGGGACAGGAGCAGGCAGGTGGGACTAGTTTAGTTTGGGAAACTTTGTCGGGTTGGACTAATGGGTTTGTTTCCATGCTGTATGACCACAGACTCTACAAGGGGTAATGTCCTCGCTGAATCCAACCTATCGGGTCTGCTCAGGGTCATATATGTTTCAAACAGGATTAGCTCTCGTTCTTCTGAACTTCAATAGTTAAAGGCACAACCTGTCCAACCTTTCCTCATCAAATGACCCCTTCATCTCAGAAATTAGTCCAGTGAACCTGCTTTGAATGCAATTATATCTTTTTTTCCAAATAAGCAAACCAAAGTTGTGTGCGCTATTCCAGAAACGCAAAGGCAAGATGTAGCCAAACAACTTGTACTTTTCTCTCCTTCCCGTATTCAGCATTATGCTTATGTGATGAAGTCGAAAGAGTGTATCGTCACTTTAAGAGAGAGAGGTGCCTTTTTGGAGCTGAGAGGTTGCAGCAGCGCATGTATCTGTGACAAGCTGAAAGGTGCAGAGAGAATGCTGAGAATTGATAATATGTGACCTTCAGCATGGGGTTGTGTTTTGATGTTAAGGCAAGTGGATTTGAATTGAAGCAATTCATTCAAATTGTGCCCTTACCAAATATCAATTGGATTTGAATTCGATTGGTCCAATGTTGCCAATACAATGGGAGGGTACAAGTCGTTGGGGTGTTAAAAAGGGCATTTTGAAAATTGGTCAGAGCTAACTACCCACTGAACATGAGAATACATGTCATCTGAAAGGGCTCTCAACGATCTCAAAGAAACTCCACTATTAAAGGGACCAAAGCAATTTATCGCTGAAAATACTCGCAGTAAAAAGACGACAGCCCGGAAAGCCAAGACAGCAGAATCAGACAGAAGGAAGGAAGACACAGCATAAGAAATGGTACGGACTTTGAGAGATTAAATTTATTTAATGTTTGGTCATTGTGTTACTGGAGCAGCATTCTAATAGAGTTGGGGTCAGATAGTGATTGGTTAAGAAAAAGGGGGCTCGGGTTTGTTAATAGTTTTTATTTAGTGTTCACCGTTAGAGCTAGGAAAATAAATTGTTATTTTTTTTTCTTTAAGGAGCGGAAATCAGGGGTTTTCTTTCATTCAGTCACGCTTTTAGCAGATTGTGAGGGGAGGCTAGCTTTTCTGGGTGCTTTAGTTTTAATTAGCAGAGGGATTCCACCTCTGCGCCATAACACTTACCTGGGTTTAAAAGTTGCAGTTAAGAAACCAGAAAGTTTCACCATGCTCTCGAAAATGCAGATACAGCTGCAGCATTTTGAAGACAGGTACGTGAATAGGAAAGATTTAGAGGGATATATGCCAAATGCAGGCAAGGACGAGGTTAGCTTGGGAAACTTACTCAGCAAGGATGTGTTGGACCAAAGGGTCTGTTTTCCACGATGTATGAATCTACGTGATCTCACCAATGTCCTTGACAGCTGCAATGAAACTTCTTTATCGCCATGTTCCACTGCCCTTGCAATAAATGCCAAAATCCTGTTTGCTATCCTTATCACTTATTACACCTGCGCGCTAACCTTTCGTGATTCATGAACCAGGATGCCCAGATCCTGTTGTACCACAGTATACTGCAAATCTCTCCCTTCAAGTAGCATACTGAGTTTCTATTCTTTCTGCCAAAGTTCAACAAGCTCATTTTATATAGTTAACTCCTTGTTAATGGGCACACAACCAACCCAGAGTGCTTTGCCAACCAGAATCTCTGATATGCTCCTGATACACCACTGTGGCCACATAATATATCGATGTTGTCAGTATTGTGGGAAAAAAAGTAACGTATTGTTGAAGGTTTTCATCTTATGCAAGGACAAGAAAAAGACTGATTCCTGGGATGGCAGCACAGATGTTCGAAGAGAGACTGGACTGGTTAAGACTGCATGCTCTGGAGTTAAGTAGAATGGGGGGGGGTGGGGTCTCAGAAACCTCTACAATTCTAACGTGACACAGTAATTGCAGGATGTTCTGGATGACTGGGATGGCCAGAACCAGTCGAAGGACATTAGGTAGGTCATTTGGGACTGTGATGAGGAGAGATTTCTTCACCCAGAGACTGGGTGAGGCCATAGGTTTCTATGCCTCAGAAAACAGTTAAGGCCAAAACATTGTATGTCTTCAAGAAGGTGTTAGATATAGACCTTGGGGCTAAAAGGATCAAGGAGTATGGGGTGAAAACAATCAAAAGGGTACGGAGTTGAATTGTCAGCCATGGTCACATTGAATGGTAGATGTGAGGTCTTGCATTTTGAAAAGTCAAATCAAGGGAGGAGTTTCAAGGTGAATGGTGGGGCCTTAAGGGGTGTAGTGGAACAAAGGGACCTTGGCGTTCAGGAGCAGCATTCTCTGAAAGTGGAGACACAGGTAGACAGGGCAGTGAAGGCTTTAGGCCCACTGGCCTTCATCAGTCAGGGCACTGAGTATAGAAGTTGGGAAGTTATGTTGCAGTTATACAGGACATTGGTGAAGCTGCACTTCGAGTATTGTGTTTGGTTTCGGTCACCTTGTTATAGGAGGGATATTATTAAACTGGACAGAGTCCAGAAGAAATTTCCAAGGATGTTGCCAGGGCTCGATGGTCTGAGTCATAGGGTGAGGTTGGACAAGCGAGGACTTTTCTCTTTAGAGTGTAGGAGACTG
>NC_057753.1:353336-363984 GCF_004010195.1 Chiloscyllium plagiosum
GGTACACCTGATCAGGTTGTGGGGATTTATCCACTTTCAAGACATCCAGCACTTCCTCCTCTGTCATTTAGACATGTTTCAAGATGTCACTATCTATTTCGCTGCATTTTATATCTTACATGTTCTTCTCCACAGTAAACACTGATGCAAATTACTTGTTTTGTATCTGCCCCATCTCCTGCAGCTCCACACAAAGGGCGCCTTGCTGATCTTTGAGGGGCCCGATTCTCTCCAGAGTTACCCTCTTGTCTTTAGTATATTTGCAAAACCCCTTTGGATTTTCCTCATCCCTTTTTTTCCAAGAGCTATCTCACGTCCCCTTTGTTGCCCTCCTGATTTCCCTCTTAAGTATACTCCTACTGCCTTTATACTCTTCACTTGATCTATCCTGTCTATACCTGACATATGCTTCCTTCCTTTTCTTAACCAAACCCTCAATTTCTCTAGTCACCCAGCATTCCCTCTACCGAACGACATTTCCTGTAAATTCAGGATGGTAGCAGTATCACCACTGATATGTGTGGATGACTGGTAGTTAATTGCTGAGTTTTGTTTAGATTTAAACCAGGCAGGTTGCGTGTGATTAGTCATGACATTGCGCTGTGGAATAAACCAGGGAATGGCTTATATACAGACTTTGTCCTGTTGAAACAGGTGCAGTGTGTGTAAGCGCTGTTTCTGCCTGTTGAGAACAGGGTCCTGCGGATTAACACATGCAAGTGTGCCAAATTGCCAGCCCAAGTGACAATCTTAAATTGGTAGTTGGCATAACCTGTAGCACAATCAGGAGTAACCAGCAAATAGTACAACCACAGGATCACAACTGGGAAAAAAATGTAGGTGATAAACATTACTCTTTCTTCTCAATAAACCACACCATTGCCATAGGAACAGGTCACCATCATGTAGGCCAGAGGCTTCAGTCAGGACACATGCCCCACCATGTTGATTGATGGGCGGGGCTTCAGGGTCAGCAGTTCCCAACTTTGGTCATGAACCCTGGGAGGCACTCCTCATTTCCAATTCAGTACATTCCTCACTCTGCTCCTTGACACAGATACATACAATAGGCAGTTAGAGTTGTACGGCATGGAATCTCAGTCCAACTCGTCCATGCCAACCAGATATCCTAAATTAATTGAGTTCCATTTGCCAGCACCTTGGCCCATATCCCTCTAAACTCTTCCAATTCACGCCTTCCCATCCAGATACCTTTTAAATATTGTAATTGCACCAGACTCCACCACTTCCTCTGACAATTCATTCCATACACGCACCATCCTCTGCGTGAAAAAGTTGCCCCATTGTTCCCTTTTATATGTTTTCCCCTCTCACCTTAAACTTATGCCTTCTAGTTTTGGACAGACCTACTCTGGGGAAAAGACCTTTGCTATTCATGCTATTTATGCCCCTCGTGATTTTATACATAAGGTCACCTCTAAGCTTCCAGCGCTCCAGGGAAATTAACCCCAGCCTTCTCAGCCTCTCTATAGCTCAAACCCCGCATTCTTGGCAACATCCTTGTAAGTCTTTTCTGCACCCTTTACTTTCTGTAAAAGGACATCGCATAGTTAAGATAGGGTGCAATGGGGAATGACGAATGCAGTTAAAGCACAGGCCAGTCCTGATCCCACTAAGAGGACAAGAGAGGGCCTTAATGGTTTCCCCTCCATGTGCTTGTTGAACTTTTTAATTCATTCCTTTATTTTCCTAGTTTTAACTAGGAAAGACTTTAATGCAAACCATTACCTATTTCTTTACTTATCTATTATTCTGAAAAGCAATGCTTAACTTGTTAACTCTTGTTTCTTAGTACCTTGTACCTAAGCATTAGATACCTGAGATAGCACCATGTGTGGCGACACTGTACACTTTTCAATGCACTCCCATACTTCTGCTCTTGTGTACACGTGAGAATAAAATCTCAATCTAAAATCTATGGCCTGGTTCACATGCAGCAAATGGCATTTGAATGGCCAGGGTTTGCTGTCCCATTAAATTGTCACTTCATTGCCATCGCTTTTGGCACAGTATGGAATGAAAAGAATGAGAAAACTGGGGTGTGTGTGTGTGCCCGCGTGTGTGTGAAAGTGAACCCAGGTTGACATAAAGATGTTCCTTCCTGGGCTCTGGCACCAGCATTGGAGGACAGCTGACCCTGAAGCCCAGCCCACCAATTGTCCCTGGAATACTGGCGGAGGTGCATGCGACCCAGGCCCCCCACAGCCGCAATGACTGAACCAGAAGAGGCGGGAACAACTGCAAGGGGTTTATTTATGGTGGGATGTCCAGGCAAAGAGGGTGGTGGAAAATGCATCAATTCTGTGATGGACCAAGGGTGAAGATAGTTTGGGTTGGATGGGATGTGGCTGATTTAAAATCAAGCAAACCTCACGAATTGGTTGGTTGGGGGAGGATGGCACATCCAGTGATGAGGGGGCCAGTCATAGAGATGTACAGCACAGAAACAGTCTCTTCGGTCCATGCTGACCAGATATCCGAAATTAATCCAATCCCATTTGCCAGCATTTGGCCCATATCCCTCTAAACCCTTCCTATTCATATACCCATCCAGGTGCCATTTAAATGTTGTCATTGTACCAGCCTCCACCACTTCCTCTGGCAACTCATTCCATACACGTACCACCCTCTGTGTGAAAAAGCTGCCCCCAGGTCTCTTTTATATCTTTCCCCTCTCACCCCAAACCTATGCCCTCTAGTTCTGGACTCCCCCCACCCCAGGGAAAAGACTTTGTCTGTTTACTTTATCCATGCCCCTCATGATTTTATAAACCTCCATGAGGTCACCCCTCAGTCCCCGACGCTCCAGGGAATTTAGCCCCCAGTGTATTCAGCCTCTCCCCACAGCTCAAACCCTCCAACCCTGGCAACATGTTTTTCTGAAGCCTTTCAAGTTTCACAACATCCTTCAGACTCCTGAGGAATGGGGCAAGGCAACACCCTCAATGAGGAGGGAGGTTGTCAGAGTGGGTTCATAAGGGTTGGGGGAAACTTCTGCAGGAACTCAACTTGTTTTTTTTAAAACAGGGTCAGAGAGGGGGAGAATTTCAGGTGGTAAGCTGAAACAAACATTTGACTGACTCGATCCATCAGAACCTGCTCATCCAACCTCCTGACAAACCAAAACCACCACACCAATGAGAGAACCCTTGCTTCTAACGATCTGATGTACGAGTGGTAACTTTTAAAGGTTGAAAGAGCTGGGCAGCATGGTGGCTCACCGTGCCAGGGACCCGGGTTCGATTCCAGCCTCGGGTGACTGTGTGGAGTTTGCACATTCTGCCCATATCTGCGTGGATTTCCTATAGCTTCCTCCCACAGTCCAAAGATGTGCAGCTTAGGTGGATTACTGGTGCTAAATTGCCCGTAATGTCCAGGGATATGCAGGCTAGCTGGATTAGCCATGGGAAATATATAGTCATAGGGATATGGTGTGGGGGAGGTGGTCAGTGTGGAGTCGCTGGGCCAAAAGGCCGGTTTCCACCCTATAGGGATTCTAGGATTCTCTGACTTCACACTGAGGAGGTTGTCATTCAGGTTCTCTCGCTGTGTGACGAGATTTCAACAGTTGTTCAACCTGCTGTGCCACGGGATTACACTCAGACAGAAGCTGTTCCCCTGCTCCCATTGTGGGAAGGGCTCAGTCAGTTCGCTGCTCCATGCATACACCAGCGGGTTCACAAGAACAGGATCTGCATCATGCTGTTGTTGAGTCCATTCGTCACATCCAGAGCAGAACCCTGCCTCATTCTGATAGCTGGCTCTGACTCTGCTTCTGTTAATGAGCTCAATAAGTGACCTGGAAATCAATAATCTGGCTCTGTTAAATAAATCAACTGTGTTTGACGATGTATGTGCCAAATCCTTCTTGTCTCTCAGGTTAGTCGAGAGCTTTGCACGTGCCTGACTAGCTCTTTCGTGCACCTTTTCAGGCTGTTAGAAATCTTGTGGAATCCTTGGCTTTATTAACAGAGACGACAAACAGAAAATCAAGGGAATCACTCTGAACCTTTGCAATGTTGTGGCTTCCTGTCAGCTGGGCATGTTCTGTCCAAATGCAGGTGCTACAGTTTCAGAAAGATATGAAGGCAGTAGAGAGTGTCCATAGAGAGACACAGCAGGGATACAGACCCTTCGGTCCAATCGGTTTGTGCTAACCAGACATTCCAATCTGACCAGCTACCATTTGCCAACATTTGACCCATATCCCTCTAAACCATTCCTATTCATACACCCATCCACATGCCTTGTAATTGTACCAGCTTCCAACCACTTGCTCATGCCATACACACACCACCCTCAGTGAAAAAGGTACCCTTCAAGTCCTTTTCAAATCTTTCCCCTCTCACCTTAAAACTATGCCCTCGAATTTTGGACTCCCCTATCCTGGGAAAAAGACCTTGTCTGTTCACCCTATCCATGCCCTCCATGATTTTTATAAACCTCTATGAGGTCACCCCTTGGCCTCCGATCCTCCAGGGGCAAAAGGCCTTAGCTTAATCAGCCTCTCCCTATAGTTCAAACCCTCCAGTCCCGGCAACATCCTGGTTAATAATTTCTGAACCCTCTCCAATTTAATAATATCCTTCCTCGAGCAGCGTGACCAGAACTGTACACAGCACTCCAAAGGTGGCCTCACCAACATCCTGCACAAGTGCAACATGACATCCCAACTTCTATACTCAATGGCCTGAGCAATGATGGCAAGCATGATAAATGCCTTCTTAACCACTATCTCCCTGTTGTGCAGATTTCAAAGAATGAAGTACCTGAACCCCAGGTCTCTTTGTTCAGCAACACTCCCTCGAGACCTACCACTAACTGTACAAGTCCTCCCCTGGTTTGCCTTAGCAACAGCATAATACCTTCAATCGGTGTAAATTAAGCTCCATCTGCCACTCCTGGGCGCACCGGGTCCAGAAAACGAATCATGGGAACTCAGGGACGAGGAACTTCAGATATGTGGATGGATTGGAGAAGCTGGTGGGGATCGCCTTGGAGAAGATTTGGTTAAGGAGGTCTGGATGAAGCAGACGGAGAGAAACTGCTCCCAGCAGTGAAGCTGAGGGTAATGCTCCGAGGTGATTGACAAAAGGAGGCGGTGTGAGAGATAGCCGGGAATGGAATGCACGGTCAGGGAGGGTGTTCGAGGGCAATACAACCATGGCTTTCCCAAGAGGACTGGAGAGGTATCTGAAGAAGATACATGCGCAGGACCCATGAGCTCAAGGCAGGGGAGTAGGGTTGCTCCAGGAGCGCCAGCAATGAATACAATGGGCCAAACATTTGCTAGTACAATCTTAGGATGACGGGTGATGACATAATGGTTGAGTGACTAGGTTATTCTGCTATTGGCACGATATTGTGAAACTTGAAAGGGTTTATAAAAGATTTACAAGGATGTTGCCAGGGTTGTAGGGTTTGAGCTCTTGGGAGAAGGCTGAATAGACTAGAATTATTTTCTTTGCAGCGTCGGAGCCTGAGGTTTATAAAATCATGAGGGGCATAGATAGGGTGAACAGACAAGGTCTTTTTCCCCGCAGGGTGTGGGGGAGTCCAAAACTAGGGGGCATAGGTTTCAGGTGAGAGGAGCATGATTTAAAAGGGACAATGTTTTCATGCAGAAGGTAGAGTGTGTATGGAGTGAGCTGCCAGAGGAAGTGGTGGAGACAGGTACAAATACACCATTAAAGAGGCATCTGGATGGGTAGATGACTAGGAAGGGTTGGGAGGGATATGGGCCGGGTGCTGGCAAATGGGATGGGATTAATTTGGGATATCTGGTCGGCATGAACGAGTTGAACCGAAGGTTCTATTTCCGTGCTGTGCATCTCTATGACTCTAGTTCTCCGGGAGCCCAGGTTACTGTTCTGGGTTCACATCCCATGATGGTGAAATTGGAATTCAGTCTACATCTGGAACAAAAGGTTAGCATCAAGGCAACCATATAATTGCTGTTGACTGTCCTTTTGGGAAAGGAAATCTGTCATCCTTACCCCTGGTGGCCTACATGTGACCCCAGATTCTCAATCACCGCTGGACTCCGAACTGCTCTCCGAAATGGCCAAGCAAGTTCAAAGGCAATTAGGGAGAAGATGTCATTAACCTTGAACTGGTCCAGTTAAGCGTGAAAAGTCCCTTTGACCTTGAACAGGTCCATTTGGCAGTGACCTTTTCCCATGAAGTAGTGTCAACCAAAATGAACACGGACATGTATGTGGGCTGCTGATGCTCAATGCATTTAACATCCAGTGTAAACTTGACCCAGTTAAGCATAGTTACAACATTCTGTGTGTTCACAATCAGCTCAGCACTGTCACCTTTGAACTGTCACTGGACTAATAATGATGAACCCCGGGCTAATTGTTCTGTGGACAACTTAGAAACTGCCTGAGAAATTCAGCAGGTGTGGCAGAATCTGTGGAGAGAAAGCAGTTAACTTTGCTTTGTCTCAATAGAGTCAAGATTAGAGTGGTGCTGGAAAAGCACAGCAGGTCAGGCTTCCTGATGAAGGGCTTTTGTCCGAAACGTCAATTTTCCTGCTCCTTGGATGCTGCCTGACCTGCCGTGCTTTTCCAGCCCCACTCTAATCTCCAGCATCTGCAGTACCCACTCCCGCCTTTGTCTCAATAGATGCTGCCAAACCTACCGAATTTTTCCAGCAATTTGTGTTTTTCGTTTTAGATCTTCAGAACCTGCAGTTTTGTTTTATTTTAATGTTCTGTGGAAACAAATCCTGGCAGATGGTGAAATCTGAAATCAATAAAATCCGGGAACTAAAAAGCAAGCCTATTAAGACCATAAGAGAGAGGTGCAGAGTTAGGCTATTCTGCCCAAAGAGCAGAATTAGGCTATTCTGCTCCACCATTCAATCATGACTGATTTGTTTCTCAACCCTATTCTCCTGTCTTCTCAGTGTAACCCTTAATCTCCTTACAAATCAAGAACCTATGTATCTGTCTTAAATGCCCTCAAAGAGTTGGCCTCCACAGCCCTCTGCAGCAACGAGTTCTACAGAGTCACCACCCTCTGGCTGAAGAAATTCCTCCGTATCGGAGTTTTAAAGGGTTGTCCCTTCGCTCTGAGGTTGTGGCCAACTCCAGTTCTTGGTCTCTCCTAAGAGGGCATTCACATTCTTCGTGCCCACTCCATCCAGGCCTCTCATCCTTCTAAACTCCAGCAAGTACAGACCCAGAGTCCTCAACTGCTCCTCCCTTCATTCCCAAGATCATTCTTGTAAACCTCCTCTGGACATCCTCCAATGTTAACCCATCCTCCCTTCGATACAGGGTCCAAAACTGCTCACAATTTTACCAAATGAGATCTGACCAGAGCCTTGTACTTGCTGAGGCTGTACATTCCTGCTGCTGTATTCTAGCCATCTTGAAATCTATGGTAACACTGCATTTGCAGTCCTAACTGCCAACTGAACCTGCATGTTAACCTTAAAAGGGACTAGTTTATTAGATTAGACAGCTTAGTGTGGAAACAAGCCCACACCGACCGTCTGAAGAGCAACCCACCCAGACCCATTCCCCTACATCTAACACTACGGGCAGTTTAGCATGGCCAACTCACCTAAGCTGCACATTTTTGGGAGGAAACCGGAGCACCCGGAGGGAACCCACGCAGACACGGGAGAATGTGCAAACTCCACACAGACGGTTGCCCGAGGCTGGAATTGAACCCGGGTCTCTGGCGCTGTGAGGCAGCAGTGCTAACCACTGTGCCACCCATAGTTTGGGTACATTGTTGGCGTGGACTGATTGGACCAAAAGGTTAGTTTCTATGCTGTATGATTCCATGTAACCACTGCTGATTATCATAAAGACACATCTGGTTCAGTGATGTCCTTTTGGGAAGTAGATTGACTGTCCTTACCCTGACTGGCCTAGCTGTGATTCCAGATCCACAGTGATGTGGTTGACTCTTAACTGCTCTTTGGGTAATAAGTACTGGCCCAATGCGCGGCACCCACATCCCATGGATGAATTTAAAAAGAACAGTGATCTTTGTTCTTAATTCAGACACTGGTAATTAATTCATTTTGCAAAAACAAACTTTAGATCTTGCGGTACAGGTTCATACTCCCTTGAACGTGGAGTTGCAGTTAGACAGGTTGTGAAGGTGACATTGGGACGCTTGCCTGTATTGGTCAGTGCACCGAGTATAGGTGTTGGGAGGTCATGTTGCAGCTGAGAGGCCACTTTTGGAATAATGCATTCAGTTCTGGTCTCCCTGCTATAGGAAAGATGTTGTTAAACATGAAAGGGTGCAGAAAGGATTTACAAGGATGTTGCTGGGGTTGGAGGGTTTGAGATATAGGGAGAGGATCATCAGAGGCTGAGGGGTGACCCAAAAGAGGTTTGTAAAATCACGAGGGGCATGGATAGGATGGACAGACAAGGTCTTTTCCCTGGGGTGTGAGAGCCCAGAACTAGAGGGCATAGGTTTAGGGTGAGAGGGCCAAGATTTAAAAGGGACCTAAGGGGCAACTTTTTCAGGCAGAGGGTGGTGCATGTTTGGAATGAGCTGCCAGATGAAGTGGCATCTGGATAGGGATATGAATAGGAAGCATTTAGAGGGATATGGGCCAGGTGCTGGCAAATTGGGCCAACATCAGCCCTGTGCCTAAGAAGGCCCATGCAGCTTGTCTCAATGACTACCACCCAGTGGCCCTAACTTCTGTGGTTAAGAAGTGCTTTGAAAGGATGGTCATGGCATTAATCAACTCCAGCCTCCCCACTGCTCTTGACCCATTCCAATTTGCCTATCGGACTAACAGATCCATGTCAGATGCCATATCACTTGCCCTTCCCTCCTCCCTAGAACACCTTGACACCAAGAACAGCTATGTAAGAATCCTGCTCATTGACGACAGTTCAGCCTTCAACACTATTGTCTCCTCAACACTGATTACTAAACTCAGTGATCTTGGACAAAGCCCCACTCTCTGCAACTGGATCCTCAGTTTCCTGATCCACAGGCCATAATCAGTAAAGACTGGGGACAATATTCCATCCTCATTAACACTCAACACTGGAGCCCCTCAGGGGTGCGTACTCAGCCCCCTACTGCGTATAACCAGACTAATACCGTCGGTGACATCACCATAGCCGGTTGAATCTCAGATGGCGACGAAACAGACTACAGACGGGAGGTGGAAAACCTGGAAAAATGGTGCACTGAGAACAACCTCGTTCTTAACGCCGGCAAAACCAAGGAACTCATTATTGACTTTCGGCGGCATGTTACTCATGCCCCCCACACACTAACAGCACAGAGGTGGAACAAGTGGACAGTGTCAAGCTCCTGGGAGTGGTCATCCACAACAAGCTTTCTTGGACTCTTCATGTGGACGTACTGGATACAAAGGCCCAACAATGTCTCTTCTTCCTCAGGCACCTGAGGAAATTTGGCACGGTGGCGAATATCCTTACCAACTTTTATAGATGCGCCATCGAGAGCATTCTGTCTGGATGTATCACTACCTGGTATGGCAACTGTACCACTCAAGATCAGAGACGGTTACAGAGAGTGGTGAACTTGGCCCGGACAATCACAAAGGCCAATCTCCCATCTATAGAATCCATCTACCAGGCCCGCTGTCAAGGAATTCATTCAATAATTTAGGCTATCTGGTCAGCATGGATGAGTTGGACCGAAGATTCTGTTTCCGTGCTGTACAACTCCATGACTCTATCTATCCTATATTCACCTTTAGGTCCAAAGTTTCCCATCTGTGGTCTCAAATGTACCACTTGTTAAAACCTCCACCTTGAAAAGTGCTAACTTATTCATCATCAGTTCGCACTGGCTTATGTGAGAGGTACAGTGAGAGCTCCATTGGCCACAGTGAACAAAGGACTCATGGTGGGGAATGAGAATCGGCATCATTCGGTTTTTACCCTCAATTTTTGTCCGAATGACTCTTGTACATTGGCAGTTGAGTATGACTGTTCCTGTCCACGTCCATGTGGCTAGCAAGTGACCACCCCCAAATGAAATTTTTCGATCTGTGGGCCTGAACATCTGTGGTGGGGAAATTGTTGGACTGTATCATCAAGGATGGAGGGCAACTGATGTGTTGACGCTGTGGCTTTAAGAGGTTAGTTTGTCATGTTGTTTTTGAAGAGAGGTTTTCAGGCAGAGGTGAAGAGCAGTCTCCCAGACCGACTTCTGTAAACAGCTTGTGCAGCTTTGGTTTTTATTAAGAAGTTGGAACAATAGAAGCAGCCTCAACTCCCACTGAAGCAGGTTCTTTAGTCTAACTTTCAGCAGTTGCTGTTAAGGTCTTGAAGGAGTGAAAGCTTTTTTGTTCTCTCTCTTGGTGACAGCCAAAAGCTTGGGGGGAGGGGGGCTCTCTGCCTGCTACAGGAGTTGCAGGTGAGATAATCTATTTTCTGGATTTGCCTTTATCCAAGGGTTTATAGGCTGTTACTATATTAGAACAGTTAATTAGCATTTGTTTCCAATAAAGGTAAGTTATTCCAATTCCTTCTTTGTTTTGTTGTACTTTAACTATAGCAGATGAATTTGTGGTGGAAAATTCACCTGCACCTCCACACACATCATTTACTGCATCCGCTGCACCCGATGTGGCCTCCTCTATATTGGGGAGACAGGC
>NC_057753.1:364451-365913 GCF_004010195.1 Chiloscyllium plagiosum
CCTCCTCATTCCTGAAGAAGGGCTTATGCCCGAAACGTCGATTCTCCTGCTCCTCGGATGCTGCCTGACCCGCTGCGCTTTTCCAGCAACACATTTTCAGCTCTGATCTCCGGCATCCGCAGCCCTCACTTTCTCCCAGAATGCATTAAAAGTAGTTCTGGGATTTACGTATTAATGAACCGAAACCTGCAACCCATTCTAAAAAGATGAAAGACTTAACAGCAATCTGTCCAGTATATGGTTTCAGTTGCAAGACACTGTGATCTTTTGCTAAAAATTCTGTGTGTTGTATGACCTTGCCCCAGCTGATGAAGGAGCAGCGCTCCGAAATCCAGTACTCCCAATAAACCTGTTGGACTATAACCTGATGCTGTGTGATTTCTAACTTTGCCCCCACCCCAGTCCAACACTTGCACCTCCACTGCCCTTAAAACAGAGATGCTCCCTCCTGGGGGACTCTGGGACCAAAGCTCCACCAGCAGACCATGAAGCCCCGCCCACCCATTGTCCCTGGAACGAGATGATGCCGGGGCTGGCGCATGCGCCCACACATCACCCACGCGTCCCGCAAGATGGCGGCCGGTTGCTGTAGCAACGAGAGCCGCCAGCCTCACCGCGCGTCGATAAAGCGAGAGCTGGATCTGTACTTGGAATCGGAGAAGCTCCTGCCGTGTCGTCCCGGTTGCTGCGTATTCCTTTCTTCGGAAATCCCACCCCACCCCTCCTCCACAAACACTGGGGCAAACAAGCGTGACGGCCAGGCGACGAAGCGGTACGATTAACGGCAGAGCTGGCCCGAACAGGAAGCGGATGTGTCGTCACGCCAATGCCCGCCCCTTCATTCCACCGGGCCGCACGTGACAGGGCTGTGATGACGTTAAAGATAGTCAGGACAATCGGGGCGGACACACGGTCCTCCAACCAATAACAGATGCCCAACGGATTATAGACGGATAAATCGGCCAATCGCAGGTGGGCGCGCTTGTTTCACTCCGACCAATCACACAGCGCAGAGGCTGGAACCCCGCCTTCCCGCCGCCCAGGAGTTGTCGCGCCCTCCGACAATGATTGACGGGACTGCCCGCCAATGGGCGGTGCTACAGGGCCGATAGTCTCCCTCCATCCAATCAGAGAAGGTGGGGTTCAGGGCATCCAGCGCCAAGCTGGATCAAACAAAGAACTGTGGATGCTGGAGAAACTCAAAACGTTAACATAGAACAGAGAACAACCCTGTCCACTCTCCAAGGAGAATGGGGTGCTGTGTTGTGCAGGGCCTTCCACGCTGAGGAGGTTAGATTTGATTGGGGCTGGAACAATTATTAATACAATGCATTTTATCCCCCCCCCCCCCCCAGAAAATTGTGTTTTGCAATTTGTGACCTGGGTCAAACCTTTTGTTGCACTGAGTGAGCAAAATGAGGAGCAATACAGGAGGACCATTATTATTTTCAGAACTTTAAGG
>NC_057753.1:372535-402336 GCF_004010195.1 Chiloscyllium plagiosum
AGAACTTGTGTCCAGCAGCTGGTTAAATTCGGACGGGATTCTACAGAGGGCATGGTGCAGGATGGTAATGAACTGGAGGATTGTTGAAGGTGTCTGGGTAATGACACACTCTTAAATTGGGGCTCACAGCTGCTCATAAACAGGGGAGCGATTGCTCCAACCGCCTGGAAACTGGAGGAGAAAGTTGCAGCAGATGCTGGAATTCATACTGGAAAGAAGACTTCATGCTGGAGATCTCAGTGGGCCAGGCACCGTCCGTGGACAGAAAGCAAGCTAACGTTTCAAGCCGAGATGAATCTTCTGAGGACCTGCTGTGGTCACTAGTATTTTTTAGTTTCCGGTATAGAAGCTGGAGTTGTTTGTTGTGAATTTCAGTCCTGTCGTGACTTTTGTAACTTCCTTTTGCAGGGCAAATTTGCAGACGGGAAACGCAAATCGTCTCGATAACAGACACTCGACTCATCAGGACCTGAATATCACTGCACTTTTAAAGGGAGATGGAAAAATATTTTCAACATCGGTGTGACTGGAAACAATCACTTGTGAACACACCCTAGTGAGATATACAAGTGAACTGACTGTGGGAAGAGCCTTAACCAGTTAAAAGGCATCACGTCATTTACAGTGGGGAGAAACTGTTTGTGAACGATCATACAACCAATGGTCAGACTTGGAGAAATAAGAGGAGAGCAGAACAATGAAGAAACCATGGAAATGTGGGGACTGTGGGAAAAGATTCAAGCAGCCATCTCTGCTGGAAATCCATCGGCGCAGTCACACCGGGGAGAGGCCGTTCACCTGCTTTGAGTGTGGGAAGGGATTTGCTGCTGCCTGCAATCTTCAGACACACCAGCGGCTTCACACCGGGGAGAGGCCGTTTGTCTGCTCAGACTGCGGGAAGGCATTCAGTGATTCGTCCAGTCTGCGCAAGCACCAGCGTGTCCACACCGGGGAGAGACCATTCACCTGCACCGAGTGTGGGAAGGGGTTCATTGATTCCTCTAACCTCTTGACGCACCAGCGGCGAAGCCACGCCGCGGAGAGGCCGTTCGTCTGCTCTGACTGCGGGAAGGGCTTCGGTGATTCGTCGTCCCTGCTGACACACCAGCGGGTTCACACCGGGGAGAGGCCGTTCGCCTGCTCCGAGTGCGGGAAGGGCTTCGGTGACGCATCCACCCTGAGGAAGCACCGCCGTGTTCACACCGGGGAGAGGCCGTTCACCTGCCCCGAGTGCGGGAAGGGGTTCACTCAGTCCACGCACCTCTTGACACACCAGCGGGGCCACACTGGTGAGAAACCGTTCGCCTGCTCGGTGTGCGAGAAGAGATTCACCCGGTCATCCACCCTGCAGATGCACCAGCGAGTTCACAAGTGACAGTGCCAGGACTGGAGTTTGCTGTTCAAAAACCTTCATTTATGATGGTTGGCGTCTGCTGTGTGGACGTTAATGAGTCCATTGACTGAGGTAGTGCTTTTAATTTTCTTGGGATGTGGGCATTGCTGGCTGGCCAGCATTTATTGCTCATCCCTAAACATATCCCTTAAAGTTTGGGATGTGTGAGATGGATCAGTTGTGTTTAAATGATCAGCTCACTCAACCTCGCCTTCGTTGCTCAGACCTTTGAGTATAGAGGTTGGGATGTCAAGTTGAGATTGTACAGTGTGGACTGTGTCCAGTTCTGGGTGCCCTGTTATAGGAAGGATGCTGTTCAGCTGGAGAGGGGGTTCTGAAGAGTTTTACCAGTATATTGCCAGGAATGGAGGGCTTGAGTTATAAGGAGAGGATGGACAGGCTGGGACGTCTTTCACTTGACTATAGGAGGTTGAAAGGTAACCTTGTGGAGGTTTATAAAATCATGAGGGACAGAGATAAGGTGAATGGAGGGTGTTTTTGCCCTAGAGTGGGGGATTTCAAGACTAGGGGTCTTTTTTATTGGAGGTGAGAGGAGCAAATTTTAAAAAAAGACATGAATTAGATTAGATTACAGTATGGAAACAGGCCCTTCGGCCCAACAAGTCCACATCCGGGTCTCTGGTGCTGCAAGGCAGCAGTGCTAACCACTGTGCCACCGTGCCGCCCAAAAGAAGGGAAACTTCTTTTACAGAGAGTGTGGTTCATGTATGGAATGACCTTCCAGAGGAAGTGGTGGATGTGGGTCGTTACAATGTTTAAAAGACATTTAGCTTGCGAACCCACTTAGGTCCTGACCCCCACACTGGGAAGCGTTAGTATACACAGCAGAACCAAAGAGGAGCTGAGGCCGCAGTATAATCAACTGTGATGTTATCGATTGGTGGAGCAGGCTCAAGAGGCCGAATCACCTACTCCAGCTTTTAAGTTGTACATTTTAAATGTAATCAGTGCAGAAGATCTTTATTACAGTCATGGAGTTGTACAGCATGGTCCAACTCATCTATTCTGACCAGACACCCGAAATTAATCTCGTGACCCATTTCGCACCATTTGGGCTCACATCCCTCTGTACCCTTTCTATTCATGTACCCATCGGATACTTTTTAAATGCTGCAATTGTACCAGCCTTCACCACTTCCTCTGGCGGCTTGTTCCATTCACACACCACCCTCTGCACGAAAATGTTGTCCCTTTAGGTCCTTTTTCAATCTTTGGCCCCCCCTCACCCTAAACCTATGCCCTTTAGTTTTGGACTTCCCTACTCTGGGAAAAGACTCCAGCTATTCACCTTATCCATACTCATGATTTTATAACCTCTATAAAGGTCACCCCCTCAAGCCTCCGACTTTCCAGGGAAAACAGCACCAGCCTATTCAGCCTCTCCCTTTAGCTCAAACATCCTTGTAAATCTTTTCTGCACCATTTCAAGTTTAACAACATCTGTCCTCTTGCAGGGAAACCAGAATTTGAACGCAGCATTCCAAAAGTGGCCAAACCAATTTTGGATGTAGGTTTGCTGGCTGAGCTGGAAGGTTCACTTCCAGATGTTTTGTCACCCTACTAGGTGACATCTTCAGTGGGCCTCCAGGCGAAGCTCTGCTGAAAATTCCTGCTTTCTATTTATATGTTTGGGTTTGATGATGACATCACCAGGAAATGACATCACCAACCCAAAGAAACCCAAACATATAGATGTTACCTAGTAGGGTGACAAAACCTCAACCTGAGCTACAAATCTTCTCAAGATTCGCTATGGCCTAACCCATGTCCTGTACAGCTGCAACATGACATCCTAACTCCTATACTCATTGCTCTGACCAATATAGGCTTGTTTCTCAGATAAGAACTTCTGTAATGACCGAGTGCCCTTGATAGTGCACCTTTCAGACTATTACAGAAGTTTGTGGGATCATTGGTTTTAGTAATGGTAGCATAGAGCACAAAGGGAGTTCTGGCGAACATTTGTCAATCTCCGTTTCTCTTAGCTGTAGTACTGTGTTCTGTTTTGGGGTCAACACTTTAGGAAGGATGTGAAAGCATTGGAGAGGCATGGAAAAGATTCAGAAGAAAGGGATGGGGAATTCCAGAAACATGGATAAATTGAGGAAGTTGATGCTGTTGGTCCTGAAGAGAAAGAGATTAAAGGAGGTTTTAAATAAGGGGTGTTCAAGGGTCTCTGAATAGGTGGGTAGTCAGAAACTGCTCCTCTTGTCAGACGGATGAAGAATCACGGGATGCAGACTTTAAAACGATAGATAGAAAAGTGACAAGAGAAAGGGAATAGTTTTACAACACACGAGTTGAGGATCTGGAACACACCACCTGAGAGTCCGGTGGAGATAGATTTGATAGAGGCGTTCAAGAGAGAACTGGATCGTTATCTGAAAAGCAGAAATATATTGGGCTGTGGAGAAATGGCAAACAGGTTGAACAAGTTGATTTCCCTCTTTGGAGGGCCAGCGTGGACACAATGGACCAAATGTGTAACCATTCCATGACATTATCATAATGGGCACTACAACCTTTGTCTTTAATCCGAGGACTTGTGACTGAAAGCAATTTGCAAGAAAAAAATCAACTTTACCTTTACTACATTTTATGTTCTTAATTTGGAACCACCAGAATGTCCTATAACTTTCCACTGATTAAATCTTCAGTTTGAAGCGTGCTAATTCATCACAATTCCTCATTGCCATAGTGTAATAGAGTCATACTGAGTTTGGAAGTTTTTACTCTGATTCTGTCTTCACAGAAGCTGCCAGACCTGCTGAGGTTCTCCAGTACTTGCTGTTTTTAACTCCCTGTATTATGGGATTAGTACAGTCAGGGGGATAGATCCCTGTGACCAAGGTGGCAGCAGAGTCGGAGACTTCAGCTGCAGCTAACCTGCTCTGTCTGTTTCTTTCTCTTGGTATTTCTTTTCTTCACTTCCAGCCTCAAGCACGGTATCCGGCGAGGCGTCCTCTCGGCCCGGCTGGCGTGGTGGTATCTGGAGGCAGCAGGAGGGGACTGGGAAGCAGTGGTAACTACAATAGCATTGTGGTGCAACAGAGGAGGAGTGAGCAGTGAGGGAGGGCCCCCCCACCTCAGCATCTGCAGGATCGATGTCAAGAATAGACAGTGGAGGTATCCCAGAGAGCGAGCTAAGCAGAGGACTCAAACACTGTTGAACCTTTCACTTCCTTTATTTTTCTAGTATATATTAGGAAGGGCGTTAATTTTATTTTTCTATTTAATCTACGAAAGTAATGCTCAACTTTTTAAAACTTTGTTTCTTTTACGAGCTTGTACTTGCGTTTTTGTACCTAGTACCTTTGTTTACCTAAAATGGCGCAGTGCGTGGCAAGATCATCTGCTTTTTACTGTACTCCTGCAGTTGAGTACATGTGACAATAAAACCTACAAATCTATAGCCTTGACCAGGCGTTCCGATCGTTGTGTTGGCTGTTTGATGGTGACTTATAGATCAGACCAGACCTCCTCAAAATGTTCAGAAGATAGTTTGGACCGTAGCTTTTTCTTGCTTCAAAACGTAAGAATGTAGTGCGGTATTCCAGATGTAATTTGATCGGGCAAGCTACCAGATTTGAAGCAAAACACACTTTATTCATGCACTCTAGTTAAAATACAAGAACAAATTACATTTGCAATGCTGATAAACTAGATACAATTTCCACACCGGCTGAGGTAACCCTGAAAGTTCTGCCTTCTCAGCTGAGGTGTGGTGACACCTCTAAAGACAGAGCAGCCCTACAGTCCTTAAGCCAGCAATATACATCAAGACACCCTGCCAGCCACCATGCACTCCATTATTATACAGCAGATCTACTGTATCCACCAGTATCACTTCACCATGGAGAGAGTGCAACAAAGGTTCATCAGACCATTTCTAGGATTTCGTAGAATCCTCTGGATGGGTATATGAATAGGAAGGGTTTGGAGGATATGGCTGGGTACTGGCAGGTGGGACTAGATTGGGTTGGGATATCTGGTCGGCATGGACAGGTTGGACCGAAGGGTCTGTTTCCATGCTGTACATCTCTATGACTTAGTGTGGAGGTAAGCGATTTCACCCATAGAGTCTACACAACCCCTGCTCTCGAGCATCCCACCCAGACCCATTCCCATTCCCCTACCCTATCCTGGTAACCCTGCATTCCGATGGCTAATCCACCTAACTTGCACATTCCTGGGCAATTCAGTATGGCCAATCCACCTAATCTGCACATCTCTGGACTGTGGAAGGAAACTGGAGCACCCGGAGGAAACTCCTGCAGATGGGGAGAATGCGTAAACTCCACGCAGCCAGTCGCCTGGAATCGAACTCACCGTTCATGGACGGTGCTAACCAGTGTCTAAGTGTTGTGTAGCAAAACAGTGATGTGTAGTCACTCCTAAGTCTCAACTAAACTCATGAGAGACTATTGTGAAATTCAGATGTAGTTTATTATTATGTACTTGGTAATAAACCTATTCTGCTCTATCAGACCAAGCCTCATGAATGAGTACCTATTTCCCTGTGTGGTAGCAGTAACCACTATTGATAAAGATGATTGGTGGGAGTGCACCTGCCTGAAATATCACATAGTTCTGTGGACACAGCCACAGCACAGACCAGGCATTTGCCATGGAGCATGTTGGACACCAGTGGTTGTCAGCGCACTGTAACTTTTAATGGCCATAATTAGGAGATGCCGGTGTTGGACTGGGGTGGACAAAGTTAAAAATCACACAACACCAGGTTATAGTCCAACAGGTTTAATTGGAAGTACACTAGCTTTCGGAGCGACGCTCCTTCACAAGCACCTGATGAGGGAGCAGTGCTCTGAAACCAATGCTTCCAATTCAACCTGTTGGACTATAACCTGGTGTTGTGTGATTTTTAAAATTTTAATGGCAGAGACTTCAAAACAAGTGGGAAAGGTAGCTGCAGAGGAAAATAGCGTGTGTGTTGAGGTGCAGAATAACTGCCTTGCGAGCGGATGTGCTGTTTCCCACTGGACCAGAGGTAGCAAGGGAATGGGGAGTGGGAGAGCAGAGGGGCTGAACGGCCAGGGTCACCCTCAGCAAATGGTCGTTGGCAGGGGTAGGTTCCGTCCCCCCCAGTGTAATGCTTGTTGTTCTGCAATGGGTGGAGAAAGGCTGTCCCCATCTCAACCCGCGTGTTGGGACAAAGATACTCCCTCCAGGGCTCTGGGACCAGCCGACCCTGGGGCCCCGCCCACCCACCGTCCTCGAAGCCCCCGCCCACCCACCCATTGTCCTCGAAGCCCCACCCATTGCCGCGGAGATGCGGCTGCGACGCATGCGCGCCCGCGGCCCGCAAGATGGCGGCCGGTTCCCATGGTACCGCGACCTGACCGTCCGTTGCAAAGAGCAAGTCAACGACCGCCCTTTCCATGGAAGGGGTTGCTCCCTTTCTGCCTTTCCCCCAAGAGATGTCCGCTAACCCGCTGAGCGGTTTTCAGCGTCGTCCTACCCCCCCCTCCTCCTCCTCCAGCGGCTCTGTCCTGCCCCGACCGGCCGATCGACTGAACCGGAAGGGGCGGGGCCTGAAGGGTCAGCGCCGACCCGCCGATGAGTGACGGCGCCAGGAGCCGATAGAGAGCAGGACCCGCCTTGGAGGACCCAGCGGTCCTCCAACCAATCAGGGATTCCTCTCTGGCGGGAGGGGTGGGACTAGCACTGATGGTTGGAACCTTGCAGGGTTGTTGTTGTTGTCCTTGTGTCTTCATTGTCCCAGGAACTTCCATGAGCAGACCTTGCAGCTGGGCTTGGGCTGTGTTTTAATCTCACTGGCCAAGGGACATGAAGCAAGTAAGACGTAGATTACTTTTTGTTTTAGAATTTTGCGGCTTAACAAAATTGAGACTTGCACCGTGGATTTCGATCTTTGCGGTCAAGTCACAGCTAATTGATGGGGCTGAGCAGCGAGGAGTGGCCGTAACCCTGCTTTCCCCACTGCTGCTGGGTCCAGATGTTTCACCAAAGCTGGTGGGGTGATGGGACGCTGCAAGCTGAGCACAGAGGGGGCTGTGGAGCATGGAAGGAAGTCTCCAATTGGGATGCGCAGCAGGTTGTCCAAGGAGGTGGGGGGAAGGTAGGAGAAGGGAGGGGGCAGAAGATGTGCCCAGGGAGAAGTGAGGTTTCAGAGTAGGGTCGGGTCCTGAGGAAGGAGGCCAAGGGCAGGACCGCATCCAAATTCACGCGGCTGGTTGGAGTTCTGAGGGAGTGTTGCGTAGGAGTTAGAATATTGAGTTTGAATCCCGTGCCTCCAATCCTGATGTTTGCAAACTCCTTTCACAAGGTACCGCCGGAGGCAGGGAGAGAACCTGGTGCATCGCTCGATTCAGCCGGGACCTGAATGTCATCAGCCTTTGATTGTGGAATGTTCGTCTCTGCAAAACGGTGTTAAACGTCAACGTGACCGGGAAAGCAGAAAGGTGTACACACGAGTGAGAGTGTTCCAGTTCACTGGCTGGAAAACTTTAGCATTCTATGAAAACGCATCACAACGGGAACAAACGGGCCACGTGTTCTGAGTGTGGATGAGACTTTAATTGGATTAAGCAGACATAAGGCCGCCCATGGAGAAGCCATGGAAATGTGTGGACTGTGGGAAGGGGTTTAATTATCCATCCCAACTGGAATCTCATCGACGCAGTCACACCGGGGAGAGACCATTCACCTGCTGCGAGTGTGGGAAAGGGTTCAATGATTCGTCCAGCCTGCAGACGCACCAGCGAGTCCACACCGGCGAGAGACCATTCATCTGCTCGGAGTGCGGGAAAGGATTCACAGATTCATCTAACCTACAGAGGCACTGGCGTACTCACACCGGGGAGAGGCCATTCACCTGCTGTGAGTGCGGGAAGGGCTTCGGTGATTCGTCCAGCCTGCTGACCCACCAGCGAGTCCACACCGGCGAGAGGCCGTTCATCTGCTCCGAGTGCGGGAAGGGCTTCGCGCAGTCAGCGAACCTGCTGGCCCACCAGCGGGTCCACACCGGGGAGAAGCCGTTCACCTGCCCCGTGTGCGGGAAGGCCTTCAGTCAGTCATCCAACCTGCTCACCCACCAGCGGCTTCACACCGGGGAGAGGCCCTTCATCTGCTCCATGTGCGGGGAGGGATTCGACGACTCGGCTGCCCTCCAGAGCCACTGGCAGGTTCATTACGGGGAGAGGCCGTTCACCTGCGCGGAGTGCGGCAGGGGCTTCACTCACTCCTCCCACCTCCTGAAGCACCAGCGCAGTCACACCGGGGAGAGGCCGTTCACCTGCTCCGAGTGCGGCAAGGCCTTCAGCCAGTTCTCCAACCTGCTGACGCACGGCCGCACCCACACCGGGGAGAGGCCGTTCACCTGCTCTGACTGCCGGAAGGGCTTCACTCAGTTATCCAGCCTGCTGACCCACAGGCGCACCCACACCGGGGAGAGGCCGTTCGCCTGCACCGTGTGCGGGAACGGATTCAGCGATTCGTCCACCCTGCGCAAACACCGCCTCGTGCACACCGGGGAGAAGCCCTTCACCTGCACCCTGTGTGGGAAGGGGTTCACCTCTTCCTCCAACCTCCTCAGGCACCAGAGCGGTCACCCCGACTAGAGACCCCTGCAAGCAGACTGACTTGGGGTGGCGCCCCCAATGGGACTGACGGGCCAGCGGCAAATTTGCGAGGGGGAGAGGGCATTACGGCTGCTTCCGCAGCACCAAGAGATTTGGGCAGCGAGTTCACAAGAGCTTCAAGGATTAGATTCTGATGTTGCTGACATTCAGGACTGAACCATGTTCATTCTGATTGCTGGGGATTTTGTTTCCACTGACGAGAATAAGTGAGCTGGAGATTAAAAATTCAGGATGTGTTAAATATACTTTATCATTTCTGTGCCAACTCCTTGTGTCTGAAGTTAAGCCAAGAGCTCAGTATGACTCATGAGCACGACAGTGCATCTTTTAAGGCCGTTGTAAAATCTGCTGGGGTCATTGACTTGTTACCAAAAGAGAAAATGCTGGAAAATCACAGCAGGTCTGGCTGCATCTGTAAGGAGAGAAAAGAGCTGATGTTTCGAGTCGAACTGACCCTTTGTCAAAGCTGATAAAGGGTCAGTTAGACTCAAAACGTCAGCCCTTTTCTCTCCTTACAGATACAGCCAGACCTGCTGTGATTTTCCAGCATTTTCTCTTTTGGTTTCAGATTTCAGCATCCGCAGTAATTTGCTTTTATTCATTGACTTGATTACTGGAGGCATAGAGCACAAAAGTAGAGGCAGTTATGGTGAATCTTTGCTTCAGTATCATTGTGTCCAAATGGCAGATGGAGTTTAATTTGGATAAATGCGAGGTGTTGCATTTTGCTAGGGAGACTTACACAATTAAAAGTAGGGCTTTGGGTACAAAGAACAAAGAATATTCCAGCACAGGAACAGGCCCTTCGGCCCTCCAAGCCTGCGCCGATCCAGATCCTCTATCTAAATCTGTCACCTATTTTCTAAGGGTCTGCTCCCTGCCCATTACTGTATCTGTCTAGATACATCTTAAATGACACTATCGTGCTCGCCTCTACCACCTCCACTGGCAATGTGATCCAGGTACCCATCACCCTCTGTGTAAAGAACTTTCCACGCTTATCTCCCTTAACCTTTTCCCCTCTCACCTTGAACTTGTGACCCCTAGTAATCGAGCCCCTCACTCTGGGGGAAAAAGCTTCTTGCTATCCACCCTGTCTGTACCTATCAAGGTTTTGTAGGCCTCCATCAGGTTCCCCCATCAACCTCCAATGAAAATAATTCTGATCTATTCAACCTCTCTTCATAGCTAGCACCCTCCATACCAGGTGAACGTCCTCTGCACCCTCTCCAAAGCATCCATATCCTTTTGGTAATGTGGCAACCATATTTGTACGCAATGTTCCAAATGTAGTGTTGTAGAACAGAGAGAGACCTCGGGGTTCAGGTACATAATTCTTTGGAATTTCCGTCATAGGTGAGCAGGGTGGTTAAGAAGGCATTTAATGTGCTTGCCTTCATTGCTCAAACTTTTGAGTACAGGAGTTGGGACGTCATGTTGAGGTCATACAGGACGTTGCTGAGGACAGTCTAGTTTGGGTCACCCAGGAGATTATTAAACTGGAGAGGGTTCAAAAAAAAGAGACTCACCAGGATGTTGCTGGGAATTTTTTAAAGAATTCATTCACAGGATGAGGGCCTGGCTAGCCAGGCCCAGCATTTATTGCCCCATGGGTGGCACGGTGGCTCAGTGGTTAGCACTGCTGCCTCACAGCGCCAGGGACCCGGGTTCGATTCCAGCCTTGAGCGACTGTCTGTGTGGGTTTCCTCCAGGTGCTCCGGTTTCCTCCCACAGTCCAAAGTTGTGCAGGTTTGGGTGAATTGGCCATGCTAAATTGCCCGTAGTGTTAGGTGCATTAGTCAGAGGGAAATGGGTCTGGGTGGGTTACTCTTTGGAGGGTCGGTGTGGACTAGTTGGGCTGAAGGGCCTGTTTCCACACTGTGGGGAATCTAATCTAATCTTCCCACAATCCCGAATTACCCAGAGGGCCGTTAAGAGTCAACCACATTGCTGTGGGTCTGGAATCACACGCAGGCCCAGACTCGATGAGGGTGGCAGACCTCCTCAGATGGGCTTTTCCAACGATCGACAATGGATTCACGGTCATCATGAGACTTTTCGTTCCAGATTTTTATTAAATTCAAATTCCACCATGTGCCATGGAGAGATTCAAACCCGGCTCCCCAGAACATTGCCTGGTCTCTGGATTAATCATCCAGCCAGGCCATTGACTCTCCTTGTGGAGGGTTTGAGTTATGGTGAAGGGGACTGTCTTCCCTGGAGTGTAGGAGGTTCAGGGGTTATAGAAGTCTCTGAAATCACGAGGGGTATGGATGAGGTGAATGTCAGCTGTCTTTTCCCTAGAGTAGGGTATTTCAAGACTAAGAGGGGCATATTTTTAGGCTGAGAGGAGCAAGGTTTAAAAAAGGACATGGGGCCAATGTTTTTACACAGAGAGTGGTTCTTGTGTGGAATGAACTTCCAGAGGAAGTCGTTTCTGTGAGCACCGTTACAATGTTTAAAAGACATGGAGCGTCGGAGGCTGAGGGGTGACCTTATAGAGGTTTACAAAATCATGAGGGGCATGGATAGGGTAAACAGGCAAAGTCTTTTCCCTGGGGTAGGGGAGTCCAGAACTAGAGGGCATAGGTTTAGGGTGAGAGGGGAAAGATATACAAGAGACCTAAGGGGCAACTTTTTCACACAGAGGGTGGTACGTGTATGGAATGAGCTGCCAGAGGATGTAGTGGAGACTGGTACAGTTGCAACATTTAAGAGGCATTTGGATGGGGATATGAATAGGAAGGGTTTGGAGGGATATGGGCCGGGTGCTGGCAGGTGGGACTAGATTGGGTTGGGATATCTGGTCGGCATGGACGGGTTGGACCGAAGGGTTCTGTTTCCATGCTCTTTGACTCTCTGTGCCTCAAATCTGAGGAGCGCCTTTAGGAAAGATGTGAGGGCATTGGAAGGGGTGCGGCAAAGATTCGAGAGAATGATCTTCGGCATGAGGAAGCTAAGTGGATAAACCTGAATGACTGGAGAGAGACGATTGAGAGATCTGATAGAGTTGTTCAAAACCACAATAAGAGGGGACAGAACATCTCAGGAGAATGATGGGTGAAAGGATCAGGAACTCAAAGACACCAACTTAAGGCGATTAACAAAAGAAGCAAATAGTCACTTGGTAGTGCAGAACTTGAGAGTGTTGCTGAAAAGGACACCATTTCTGTCAAAGATTTTTCGCTCCAGATGTAAGGACGTTCACACCAATGCAAAGGAGAACAATATTTGACACTGTACGAGTAGATATTGTTGATTGGTTGGCGAGTGAGCTCTGGTACAGTGGTTGCTATGGGGAATACACCAGTTAGATGATGACTGACAGTTCGCTATCAAGGCAATGCTTCTGCCAAACAAAGTCCACTTGACACCCACTTTTTACACTAATACTCGCTAAACTGTTGCTTCCTTCACACTTGACATCCTTGTGAATGTGCTGACGAGTGCAAGGTGAAACGTTTGTTCTGGCCTGGGCCAGACTCCCAAAAAATGTGTTCAGGTAGCCCAGACCCTAACTTTCTCTTATTGTAAAGGCAGATGTGAAGTGGACATTCCAGGTGTGATACCGCTGGTCAAACCACTCGGCTTTAAGCAAAAAGGAATTTATTTAAACACTACAATTGAAACACAAACAAAAGAAAATGAAATTTAGAATAAATGTAAGTATTAGAAAACCCGATACAGCAACTTAACTAAGGAGCTGTTCCAATCCAGTAACATCCCATAAGTACACCCCTGGGTAAAAAGGGAAATTCAAACACAGGTTCGGACAGGCAGAAGGGAACAACATCCAAAGAGATTTCAGAGAGAAAGTCAGTTGCTGAAGCTTGCAACCTTTCTGGACTCCAGCATCTTGTGACTGCCACAGCTTTACCAAATGAGAAAAAACCTGAACTGGCCACTCCCATGACATTATTTAAAAAACCCAAGAACGGCACAGTGGCTCAGTAGTTAGCTCTGCTGCCTCACAGAGCCGGGTTTGATGCCAGCCTCGGGGCGACTGTTTGTGTGGCGTTTGCAAATTCTCCCCGTGCCCGTGTGGGTTTGCTGTGGTTTCCTCCCACGGTCCAAAGATGTGCAGGTTAGGGTGAATTGGCAATGCTAAATTGCTCAAAGTGTTAGGTGCATTAGTCAGAGGGGAAATGGGTCTGGGTGGGTTACTCTTTGGAGGGTCGGTGTGGACTGGTTGGGCCAAAGGGCCTATTTCCATACTGTAGGGAATCTAATCTTAATCTAAAGTGACAGCATGGTCATGAGTTTCAACAAAACAGGTTTTTTTTTCAGCAGTGCACAGAGACAAAAGCAACACTAGGAAAGACCTTTTTTGTTAATGCAATGAGAGGTTCGGACATGGAATGTACTACCTGAGAGATTGGAGGAAGAGTCGCCCCTCAACCTTCAGAAGGGAATGAGATAATTATTTGTGAAGCAAATGTTTGCAGGGTGACGTGCAAAAGGTGCAAGAGTGAAATGTAGCTCAGGAAAGATGTGCTGGAACCATAGAACGTGGAACAATACAGCACAGTACAGGCCCTTTGGCCCTCGATGTTGTGCCGACCTGTGGAACCAATGTGAAGCCCATCTAACCAACACTATTCCATTTACATCCATATGTTTATCCAATGACCATTTAAATGCTCTTAAGGTTGGCGAGTCTACTGCTGTTGCAGGCAGTGTGTTCCACACCCCTACTACTCTCTGAGTAAAGAAACTACCTCTGACATCTGTCCTATATCTATCACCCTTCGATTTAAAGCTGTGTCCCCTCACGCTGGCCATCACCATCCAAGAACTATGTATTAGAATTGCAGATAATACATTAACTTACTGTTGTCATGCGTAACTATGTAGGTGTAGTGGTAGGATTAAAAATCACACAACACCAGGTTATAGTCCAACAGGCTTATTTAGAAGCACACTAGCTTTCGGAGCACCGCTCCTTTATCAGATGGTTGTGGAGTATAATATTGTAGGACACAGAATTTATAGCAAAAGCGGTATAACTGAATTAATATAATAATCATAATCTATCTTGTCCATCACTGATTCAACATCTTGCATTCAACCTCAAATCTCAATATATACTTTCAGTTACACCACGTTGTAAACTTTTGCTAAAACTTCTGTGTCCTACAATCTTATATTCCACACCACCTGATGAAGGAGCAGCACTTCGAAAGCTAGTGCCCACCCCAGCCCAACACCGGATCCTCAAAATCAGGATTAAACCTGATATCTTCAAACCGGGTCATTACGAGTTAGCTGAACATGAGAATGGGTGATTGAAGACAAGTGGGTAATTACTGGGTAAGTGCAAGATGGTTGTCATGGGCAACCATATGACGCCTGGAGGATGGTGTTTCATACAATGGAATGTCTGGAAAAGTGCTGAAAGCACAGGATAATATTAATAGCAGGACACTGGTTAGACTCCACCTCAGAGTGCGGTCACAGTCGGTTAAGTTCTTCAGACCAGCCATTGTGAAGCAGTGTCTCAGATGGGCAGAAGGCTCATTGTTAGATATGTTGGACATGTCTAAAGTAGTTTCGCTAATTGGCTTGCATATGTTTCGAGTATATCTAAAGTAGATTATGTAGTTTCAACTAACAGATGTGCTCATTAGTTTGCATGTGTTTCCAACACATATACTGTTAAATATATATTTACTGCTTAACATCAATCATAGAATTCCCTACAATGTAGAAACAGGCCATTCAGCCCAACAACTCCACACCAACCCTCCAGTCAGTAACCCACCCAGACCCATTCCCCTACACTATTATCCTATATTTCACCCTGACTAATGCACCTAATCTTCACACCCCAAACACTATGAGCAATTTAGCATGGCCAACTCACCTGACCTGCACATCTTTGGACTGTGGGAGGAAACTGGAGCACCCGAAAGAGACCCACGCAGACATGGGGAGAATGTGCAAACTCCACACAGACAGTCCACACAGATGACTGGAATTGAACCCGGGTCCCTGGCGCTGTGAGGCAGTAGTGCCGCCCCAGTAAATATATACGTTTACTGATTAATATCCACTTTGTTTCTAAATAACCACCAATAAATCTCACATTTATCTAATCAAACTGCATCTGCCTCTCCTCAGCCCATCTGATCAAGATCCTGTTGTAATCTGAGGTATCTTCGCTGTCCACTACACCATTAATTCTGGTGTCATCTGCAAATTTGCTAACCATACCTCCCATACTCCCATCCAAAAAGTATCCAAACACTTACGGAATTATGGTCACTATTCCCAAAATGCTGCCCCACTGAAGCTTTCATCAGCTGGCCGGGCTTATTTTCCAGTATGTGCCACCTCCCTCATCTGTACACTGGTTCAAAAAGCTCTCCAGGACACTCCTGTCACATTTCTCTCCATCCAAAATCCCGGCACTAAGGGATTCCCGGTCACTATGGGGGAGGTTAAAATCACTCACCACAACAGCCCCATTTTTCCAGAGGCTGAAGACATCTCCCTTCCTCTATCTCCCACTGGCAGGTGGGAGGTCTGCAGTCCAATCCCAGCGTTGGACCCTTCCTATTCCTGAGCTCTACCCATAATGCAAAATCCCTCCAGAAGTGCGCTCCCTCAACACAGCTGTGACATGCTCCCTCACTAGTAAGGCAACTCCCTCACCTCTTCTGCTGCTTCCTCTGTCTTGTCTCACATGTCAATACCCTGGAACATTAAACTGCCAATCCTCACACTCTTTCAACCATGTTACAACTAGGGGTGTCAGTGTGGGTTTCCTCCGGGTGCTCCGGTTTTCTTCCACAGTCCAAAGATGTGCAGGTCTGGTGAATTGGCCATGCTAAATTGCCCATAGTATGAGGTGAATTAGTCAGAGGGAAATGGGTCTGGGTGGGTTACTCTTCAGGGGGTTGGTGTGGACTGGTTGGGTTGAAGGGCCTGTTTCCACACTGCAGGGAATCTAATCTAATCTAAACCCTCCTGTTTAATTTAATCCAGCAACACAGAAAAGATTTATCCCATGCAGTAATCTGTGAAAATTTGAGAGGCCAAGAACTATTTCAAGTAAAAATTAACAACTTTATTTCTTAAAGTGTAACAGAGAATAGTTAACGAACAACTATTTACAACTCCTTCCTCTAACCTATCTTTTACTTTCCCTGCTATAATACTAGTCCAATAAAACGCCTGATTAAGATTTACGAAAAATACAAATTTCAAAACCAACCAGCTGTCGAATCTTCCTCTGTAGATTTTCTTCTGCTTAGGATTTCTCTTTCACCGGTCATTCATAGATAAAGATACCTGTAAGAGAGCGAATTTTCCAGGCAGACTGCAGATATTGAAGGCTTGGCAGTTCTTTCTCTACTGTTCACGTTTTCCCATTTCTTACATCCCAAAGCATCAGATTGTGTCAATGGTTTTAAGGTTGTCAATATACTCAATTTAAACTAGATTGGAGTTGGGTGTTTTTTGGACATAATTTAAACTGATTGGCTGCATGTGAATTTGTTTTTGTATCCAGGCAACCATCTACTCCAGCTGCTGGACCACATGTTACATTGTAAATTCTCCATCTCTCTGTGTGCCTCTCCAAGTCCTTCACTCTCTTAAAGGTACAGCACACTTCTACACCTTCATAACAACCATGTCTTTGTGATCACAACAGTATCATGAATTAATCCAGACTCTAAGTTCATCTATTTTACCTGTTATCAAAATGCATTAATGTCTTGTGTAGTTTTAGCAAATCCTCACTATTTTGTATACTCCGTTCCCTTTGAAATAAGACACAGTGATCCATTTCTTGTTGCCTGCCAAATTTGAAAGCTGGCTTTAGTAATTCATGCAGAAGGACCCCAGAATCCATCCGTGTTGTACCTTTCTCCAAAGCTCCAAGAGAATCTCTGTGCGGGTGGCAGGGTGGCTCAGTGGTTAGCACTGCTGCCTCACAGCGCCAGGGACCTGGGTTCAATTCTAGACTTAGGTGACTGTCCATGTGGTGTTTGCACATTCTCCCCGTGTCTACGTGGATCTCATCCGGGTGCTTTCGTTTTCTGCCACAATCCAAAGATGTGCAGGTTAGGGTGGATAGCCCATGCTAAATTACCCATAGTGTCCAGGGATATGCAGGTTAGGGTGGATTGGCCATGCTAAATTTCCCAGAGTGTCCATGGATGTGCAGATTAGGTGAATTAGCTATGCTATATTACCCATAGTACCCAGGGATGTGCAGATTAGGTGAATTAGCTATGCTATATTACCCACCAGAGTGTCCATGGATGTGCAGATTAGGTGAATTGGCTATGCTAAATTACCCATAGTACCCAGGGATGTGCAGATTAGGTGAATTAGCTATGCTATATTACCCATAGTGCCCAGGGATATGCAGATTAGGTGAATTAGCCATGCTAAATTAGCCATAGTACCCAGGGATATGCAGATTAGGTGAATTGGCCATGCTAAATTACCCATAGTGCCCAGGGATATGCAGGTTAGGGTGGATTGGCTATGCTAAATTTCCCATAGTGCCCAGGGATGTGCAGGTTAGCGTGAATTGGCCATGCTAAATTACCCATAGTGTCCAGGGATGTGCAGGTTAGGGTGAATTGGCCATGCTAAATTATCCATAGTACCCAGGATGTGCAGGTTAGGGTGAATTGGCCGTGCTAAATTACCCATAGTGCCCAGGGAGGTGCAGATTAGGGTGAATTGGCCATGCTAAATTACCCATAGTGCCCAAGGTTGTGCAGGCTAGGGTGAATTGGCTATGCTAAATTACCCATAGTGCCCAGGGATGTGCAGGTTAGGGTGAATTGGCCATGTTAAATTACCCATAGTGCCCAGGGATGTGCAGGTTAGGGTGGATTGGCCATGCTAAATTACCCATAGTCAAGAATGTGGTGTTGGAAAAGTGCAGCAGGTCAGGCAGGCTCCGAGGAATGGGAGAATTGATGTTTTGGGCATTAGCCGTTCGTCAGGCTCATAGTGTTCAGGGATGTACAAGTTAGGGTGCTAAATTGCCCAGTGTTAGAGGATATGCAGGTTAGGGTGGATTGGCCAGGCTAAATTACCCATAGTGCCCAGAGATGTGCAGGTGAGGGTGGATTGGCTGTGCTAAATTACCCATAGTGCCCAGGGATGTGCAGGTTAGGGTGAATTGGCCATGCTAAATTACCCATAGTCAAGAATGTGGTGTTGGAAAAGAGCAGCAGGTCAGGCAGCATCTGAGGAACGGGAGAATTGATGTTTTGGGCATTAGCCGTTCATCAGGCTCATAGTGTTCAGGGATGTGCAAGTTAGGGTGCTAAATTGCCCAGTGTTAGAGGATTTGCAGGTTAGGGTGGATTGGTCATGCTAAATTACCCATAGTGCCCAGGGATGTGCAGGTTAGGGTGGATTGGCCATGCTAAATTTCCCAGAGTGTCCATGGATGTGCAGATTAGGTGAATTGGCCATGCTAAGTTACCCATAGTGACCAGGGATGTACAGGTTAGGGTGGATTGGCCATGTTAAATTACCCATAATGCCCAGGGATGTGCAGATTAGGTGAATTGGCCATGCTCAATTAGCCACAGTGCCCAGGGATGTGTAGGTGTGGTGCATTAGTCAGGGGTAAATGTAAAGTAATAGGTTAGGGGAATGGGTCTGGGTGGGTTAGTCTTCAGAGAGTCGGTCTGGCTCTGTTGGACTGAAGGGCCTGTTTCCACACTGTTGGGATTCCATGATTAAGATGGCGTTGGAGTACTAGAGCTCTTGCCTGGGGCTCATCTGCTTTCTTTTCACTTCTGCTCTTTTTCTTTGGTGGTTTTGTTATTTTGTTTTCCCATCCTTTGGTGAGTGAGTCAGCAGTATTTGGCACAGCAGATGAGAACAGACTGTGTGCAGAGTGGTCTGCAGGCGTAGCTCCTCCCAGTGATCGGAGGGGTCAGCAGCAGACCCTTCGCGTGCTGGTGCTCCTGGCCTGGCCATGGAGCCGGGGACTCCTGGTTGCTGGCAAGGCCATGGCTGCAGCGTGTTGTGCCCGCAATCAGGGACTCCTGGTTGTAGTGTGCCCTGTAAGTGGCCACTCCTGGCCTTGGCAAGGCCACGGCTGCAGCGTGCTGCACCTGGAGTGGAGACTCCTGGTTATCGGCGAAACAGTAACGGCAGAAAGCCTGGGACTCCTGGTTGTAGGGCGAGAGTGGGTTCAGCCTGGGAACTCAGTGGCAACATTGGCACAGCATGGTGTTACAAGACTGAAGTCGTGTATTGTACCTTTAAGAGAGAGCGAATGCTGTTCTGAACTGAGAACTTACACACACCTATATACAGGTATCCCTCACATTTCGAAAGTTCCCCTTACACCACTTTGCTTTTACGAAAGACCTACATCAGTACCTTTTCTGCTAACCAAAAGAAATCCAAAGAGGATTTTTGCTTTTATGAGAAAAGGCAACATTTTTCCGGTATACATTAATGCTTCTTCGCTTTACACCATTTCATAGGAACGCTCTACTTTCAGATAGTGGGAGATACCTCTATGTGTCTAGATGGAAGTCCCAGAGTGTACTGGAAAATTGAAAATATGTAACATTTGGATGTGAAATGGATACCTGAGTTTTGGTCGAATTGAAACCAATCAGTTGAAATTATCCCAGGATACTAAAACCCAATCGAGTTTGAAATTATTGTTTTGCCAACATCAAACCAATGAGACAATCTGATGTTGGGGATATTAAAGTGCGGACTGGAGAGAGAGCAAATGCCATTGAGACAGACTTTCGGAATTAGGAAACATTCTCTATCAAAGGTACCTTCTCATAAGAAACATACAGTAAAAAGGGAGACAACCCAGGGAATTTAGCAGCTGGTAGAGGGAAGTCACAGAAGATGACAGGTTTTGAAATTAACTTGATGTAATTTTAATAAGTATCTTATCGGAACAGCATATTGTTAGAGAGTTGGAGGCGGTTAATAGGCTGTTAAGAGAAGCGGGGGTGTTCAGAATTCTGAATAGTTGTTCAATAGATCAATATTATTTTCTTTACATAGTAGAATTTGGGAGTTCTCTGACACTCATATTTTAACAGATTTTAGGGTGAGATGAGCGTTTCTGGGTGTTAGGTTTAATTAACAGAGGATTTCACCGCCCTGCCATAATAGTAGCAGCTGCTATGTTGGTGGGTTCAGTGGAGGAGGGATGGCGGTGCAGGTGGTGAGCCGACTCAGGACTCATGGTGGGTGCCCACGGAATGAAGATACACTCTATTTCAGTTATTGAGTCAAAGAGATGTACAGCACGGAAACAGATCCTTCGGTCCAACTCATCCATGCCGACCAGATATCCCAACCCAATCTAGTCCCGTTTGCCAGCACCCGGCCCATATCACTCTGAACCCTTCCTATTCATATTGTTATGAAGATGTGGATGTACCTTTTAAGAGAATTAAAAGCAGCAGAATTACCAGACACAACACAAAGTGTTCTTTATCAGGCAACAATGTATATAACACTCGATTAGCTCGTTGCCTGGAGAAAAAAAACAAATTCAAATTCAGCCAATCAGTTTAATATACCCTCCAAAAAATACCAATTTCCAATCCGGTTTGAATTGAGTATACTGACAATCTTAAAAGTCAATGGCGCAATCCGATGCTCTGGGGATATAAGACCAGGGGAAAATTGAACAGTTGGGAGGAGAACTGCCAAGTCCTAGCATGTAACAGACTACTTGAAAAAATATCTCTCTTAAAAGATTAGTAGCCTGTAATGCAGAAATTCCTAACAAGGAGAAAAGAAGATGCAGGAAGATCCGAAGACAAGAAACTACAGCTGCCTGGTTTTGAGATAAGAAGTGTTGTTTTGTAAATCTTAATTGAGAGTTTTATCGAACTAGTATGATAGAAGGGAAGGTAAAAGATAGATTAGAGAAAGAATTTGTAAATAGTGATTAGTTAATTATTCTCTGTTATACTTTAAGAAAAAAAGTTGTTAATTTTTACTTTACACAGTTCTTGACCACTCATTTTTTTACGGATTACTGCACGGGATAAATCTTTTCTGTGTTGCTGGTTTTAAATTAAACAGGAGAGTTTACTGCCATGTTGTAACAATACACCCATCCAGATGCCTTTTAAATGTTGCAATTATACCAGCCTCCACCACTTCCTCTAGCAGCTCATTCCAAACACGTACCACCCTCTGCATGAAAAAGTTTCCCCTTGGGTCTCTTATATCTTTTCCCTCTCTCCCTAAACCCTATGCCCTCTAGTTGTGGACTCCCCCACACCAGGGAAAAGACTTTGTCTATTTACCTTATCCATGCCCCTCATGATTTTATGAACCTCTATAAGGTCACCCCTCAGCCTATGACAGTCCAGGGAAAACAGCCCCAGCCTATTCAGCCTCTCCCTGTAGCTCAAATCCTCCAACCCTGGCAACATCCTTGTAAATCTTTTCTGAACCCTTTCAAGTTTCACAACATCTTTCCAACCCTTAAGTGTATAAGTCCTGCTAAGATTTGCTTTCCCAAAATGCAGCACCTTGCATTTATCTAAATTAAACTCCATCTGCCACTTCTCAGCCCATTGGCCCATCTGGTCCAGATCCTGTTGTAATCTGAGGTACCTACACCTCCAATTTTGGCGTCATCTGCAAAGTTACTAACTGTACCTCTTATGCTCACAACCAAACCATTTATATAAATGATGAAAAGCAGCGGACCAAGCACCAATCCTTTGGTACTCCACTGGTCAGAGGAGAGATGCAGCTGGTCAAACCACTTAGTTTTAAACAAAACAATTTATTTACAAGTTGACACCAGGGACCTGGTCTTGGTTCCGCCCTTGGGGCAACTGCGTGGAGTTTGCCGGGAGGCAGCAGTGCTAACCACTGAGCCACCATGCCACCCACAACCATGCCAATCTGGTCCGAGGTAATCTCCTGCTGGCTCGGCCATCTGGAGGACTGCCCCAGCACTGTAGGAAAACCATCCAGGTCTTGCTGCACTTGAACATAGATGGCTTCAAGATCTGTGGAGTCGCGAATGGAGCTGGACAACACACAGTTGTTGATGACCATCCCCCCACTTTTGACCATATGGTGGAAGGATATCGAAAAGGGAAGAGGGTAGTTAAGGTGAATGTTGGTCTTTTGGGAGACAACACCAGAGAGTTGATAGTGGGGTATACTGCAATGGCAAAGATGTTAAATCAATACTTTGCCTCAGTTTTTACAGTGGTACCATTCCTGTTGGAACGGGCAAGTCAGAGGCTATACAAAGGGTAGAACCTAAATAATCAACGTCCACAGGGAAAAGCAAACTATTAGGATTTAGGGCAGACAAGTCCCCTGGGTCTGATTGCCTACATCCCAGGACACTAAAGGAAGTGGCAGCGGATATCCATTGGTTACAATATTCCAAAATTCCCTGGATACAGAGAAGGTTCCAGTGGATTGGAAAATGGCTAACGTAACGTTCTTATCCAAAAAGGGAGGGTGGCAAAATGTGGGAAATTACAGACCAGTTAGTTTAACATCTACTGTTGAGAAAATGTTAGAATCACTTATCAAGGAAGCAGCATTTGGAAAGTCAAAACTCTATCCATCAGAGTCACTATGGTTTGATGAAGGGCAAATCATTGTTTGACTAACTTGTTAGCGTCCTTCAAAGGCGCAATGAGCAAAGTAGATAATGGGTATCTTATAGATGTAATATATGAGGACTTCCAGAAGACATTTGATGAGGTGCCACACAAAAGATTCATTCACAAGATTGGATCATATGGGATTAGGGGTAATTTATGATCTTGGATAGATGACTGGCTGATGGACAGAAGAGAGAGTCAGGATTTTTTTTTCCTGGATGGCAAGATGTAACTAGTGGCTTGCCACAAGGTTCAGTCCTTGGGCCCCACTATTTACAATCTACATTAACGAATTGGATACAGGGATAGAAGGCTCTATAGCCAAATTTGCAGATGACAGAAAAATAGGTGGGACAGTAAACTGCAATGAGGAAATAAGAACCTTACAAATCTAGATAGGTTAGGAGAGTGGGCCCAAATGTGGCAGATGGAGTTTAAGGTGGATAAGTGTGAGGTCATGCATTTAGGTTGAAAAAACAGGAAGGTGACCTATTATCTAAATGGGGAGAGACTTTGGGGTGCTCTGGTGCAGAGGGATCTGGGTATCCTCATTCATGAGTCATAGAAAACTAGCATGCAGGTACAACAGGTAATAAAGAAAATGAATGCAATGCCAGCTTTTATAGCTAAAGGAATAGAATATGAAGGTAAGGAAGTGTTGCTGCAACTATACATGGCATTGCTGAGGCCGCACTTCGAGGATTGGGCGCAGACTTTGGTCCCCTTATTTCAGGAAAGATGTAGTGACATTGGAGGCAGTTCAGCGGATGTTCACGAGTGGGTTAGGTGAATTGGTCATGCCATATTGCCCATAGTGTTCAGGGATGTGCAGGTTAGGTGCATTAGTCAGGGGTAAATGTGGAATAATAGGGGAAGAGGAATGGGTTGGGGTGGGTTACTCTTCAGAGGGTCGGTGTGGACTTGTTGGGTCAAAGGGCCTGTTTCCACACTGAAGAGATTCTACAATTCTATGTGGGCTTTGTCATATGAGGAGAGATTGAATGGTTTTGGCATATACACCCTGGAATTTAGAGGAATGAGGGGAAATCAAATTGGGGTATTTGATGATAAAAGGTGTGGATCAAATAGACGTGGATTGGATACTTCCTCTTGTGGGGCATTATGGGACGACAGGTCATAATTTTAAGAAAAGGGCTAGCAAATTTAAAACAGAAGTGAGGAGAAACTGCTTCTCCCGAAGGGTTATGAATCTGTAGGATTCGCTACTCCAGAGTGCGGTGGATGCTGGGACAGAGAGTAAATTTAAGGAGGAGTTAGACAGATTTTGAATTGGTGATGGGGTGAAGGGTTATGGGGAGAAGGCAGGAAAATTGGGGTGAGGAGCAGATCAGCCACGATTGAATGGTGGAGCAGACTCGCTGGGCCGAATAGCCTAATTCTGCTCCTATATCTGACGAGCTTCTGAAAGGTCATTTTGATAAAGCAACTGAAGATGGTTGGAGCTAGGACCCTACCCTGAGGAACCCCTGCAGAGATGTCTTGGAGCTGAGATGACTGACCTCCAACCACCACAACCATCTCTCAATGGAGAGTAGGCCCATTCTCATTAAGTTCTGTTTTGACTCTTTGATGCCACACTGGGTCAAGTGTGGCCTTGATGTCTCAGCGACTCTTACACATGCAATTCAGGTTCAAGTTAAGACTATGGATCAGATTTTTAATTGAAAGGCGAGTCTCCATTAAAATACAAAGTCGCAAGTACTCATGTACGGAGTCTTAATATATCACATCCATTACCACCATAAGTGCAAAACACAAATGAAAATCGATGAGCTTTCTCTCTGCAGTCGATACTAGTGGCTCAGTGGTTAGCACTGCTGTCTCACAGTACCAGGAACCCAGGATCGATTCCAGCTGTCTGGTGTGGAGTTTGCACATTCTCTCTGTGTGGGTTTCCTCTGGGTGCTCTGGCTTTGTCCCACAGTCCAAAGATGTGCAAGTTAGGGTGAATTGGCCATGCTAAATTGCCCATAGTGTTCAGTGGGTTAGGTACATTAGTCAGGGGTAAAATGAGAGTAATAAGTTAGGAGAATGGGTCTGGGTGAGTCACTCTTCCGAAGGTCGGTGTGGACTTGTTGGGCCGAATGGCCTGTTTCCACACTGTAGGGATTCTATGATTTCTCTGAAGTCCTGTTGGTTGTGCTCTAAGACGCGTTCCTTCATCACAAATGGCGATTGAAGAATTTCTTTGCAGAACGCAAACTTTACTGATCTGCAGTGGCTGCAACACGATACTAGTCCCAAATGGCTGTGATTTTCTTACAACGCGGGACGGCAAGGAAAGGGAACTGTTGCGTTGCATCAGAAGGGACTGGCGATCCCTGGCTTGACAGGTCGCATTTCCATCCACTTGCGTTTTCACGGACCGGCCTCTTCCTCGGCGCACGCCACTGTAGACTTCGCTTCCCTGAGTGAACGGATGTTCCTCGACACGCGACGACAAGAACGAACGAAGCGGACCGACCCACTTGCTGAGACAATTCAACGGGGCCGGGCTTTCCTTGGAGCGGCCATCTGGTGCAGAGTGCAATCCCCCAGCATGTTTTCTGACTCAACCAGAGAAGGGAGCTCCGTGACAGAGATGCGGCTCAGGGATGCGGAGTTCTCTCATGGTGCAGAGCAGCGAGAGAAAAGCAAAGCGTTCGCCCTATCCCCACAGCAGTCAGCTACCATGTTCGCCAGTGTACACGTTCACCTCCTCAGACTGCTGCCGAGAGGCTACGTTTCTGAGGTGAGTGCGGCACCCGGGGAAAGAGGGACTTTGGGGGGGGGGGGGGGGGAGGGGGCAGGTGGGGAGAGGCCACGGTGCCCGCTGGGTGCTTGGACTGCAGAAGGGATCAGATGCCAAGTTGGTAAGGTGCCAGGGTGGGGATGAGGGAGGGGTTGAGCTGGAGAAATAAAGTGGGTGTGGGGGGTGAAGGTCAGGTCCAAAGGGGACCATGGGCTGGGTCGGGCCCGGCGAGGGGAATGGGCCCAAGGTTAGATGGTGGAGAGTGGGGAACAGAGGGGAACACTCCATCCAGCCGAGGGGTGCACGGGGAGGGGGGGAGAGACTCAGGTCCAGGATATGGACCGCTGGGTCTGAGGCAGTGTGGAAGCTGGCTATTCCGCCCATTTGAGTCCACACCAATCCTCTGGTGAGCATCCAGCCCAAACCCAACTCCCTAACCATACCCCTGTAACTTTGCATTCCCCATGGCTAACCCACCCAGCCTGCACATCCCATGATACTATGGGTAATTTAGCATGGCCAATCCACCCTAAACTGCACATCCCTGGGCACTATGGGTAATTTAGCATGGCCAATCCACCCAAACCTGCGCATCTTTGGACTGCAGGAGGAAACTCACCCCTTAAGAACTCAACATGTCTGCCCCTCGCGAGGATCTGATATCCACACAGTGGCTCAGTGGATAACACCACAGCCTCACAGCTCCAGGGACCCGGGTTCGATTCCAGCCTCGGGGGACTGTCTGTGAGGAGTTTGCACATTTTCCCTGTGTCTGCGTGGGTTTCCTTTGGTGCTCCGGTTTCCTCCCACAATCCAAAAATGTCCAGGTTAGGGTGGATTGGCCCTGTTAAATTACCCATAGTGCCCAGGGATGTGTAGGTTAGGTGGTCAGGGGTAAATCTAGAGTAATAGGGATGAGGGAATGGGTCTGGGTGGGTTACTCTTCAGAGGGTCGGTGTGGACTTGTTGGGTCGAGGGCCTGTTTCCATACTATAGGGATTCCGTGAAACTGGAGCAACTGAGGAATCCCATGCAGACACAGTGGGGGAGAATGTGCAAACTCCACACAGACAATCGCAACGAGGCTGGAATCGAACCCGGGTCCCTGACACTGTGATGCAGCGGTGCTAACTAGTACACCACTGTGTGGATATCGGATCCTAGTGAGGGGCAGGAGTGTTGAGTTCTTGAGGGGTACATTTATGGGGATGGGGGAGGCGTGGGCTAGTCAGGATGAGTTGGGACTGTGTGGGATGAGTTGGGACTGTGTGGGCTAAGTGTGGTCTTGGTTTAACAGTTACTCAGGACCCAGCCTCATTATTTTAACAACCTCACTTTTCCTGAGTAATTACTGACTTAAATTTTATCTGGGAACTTTCAGAGAGATCTGCGCAGAGAGGCAAATTCAAGGGTCTCATGATGGGTTTTTGCGCTGGACACGTCCTTGCTATGTTAGTTCAGTGTCTGTCTGGCAAAAAAGCCAAACCCCAAAATAGAGTCAGAGAGATGTACTGCACGGAAACAGTCCCTTCGGTCCAACCCGTCCATGCCGACCAGATATCCCAACCCAAACTAGTCCCACCTGCCAGCAGCCAGCCCCATATCCCTCCAAACCCTTCCTATTCATATACCCATCCAGATGCCTCTTAAATGTTGTAATTGTACCAGCCTGTACCCCGTCTGTGTGAAAAAGTTGTCCCTTAGGTCTCTTTTGTATCTTTCCCCTCTCACCCTAAACCTATGCCCTCTAGTTCTGCACTCCCCTACTCCAGGGAAAAGACTTTGTCTATTTATCCTATCCATGTCCCTCATAATTTTGTAAACCTCTGTAAGGTCACCCCTCAGCCAAACCTAAAAATTTTAAAACTCTTGACAAAAAAAGTAGCACCCTGTAATCGCAAAACCCTCCTCTGTTAACTGAAGAGAAATAACTTTTCTATTGTACCCAAAACACATCTGGCGCAGTACCCAACACACCTCAGTGTGGATAGTATTCACACCAGAGATCCTTGGATCACACACACCTCAGTAGTTTCAGATCACTTAAGTTAAAAATCACACAACACCAGGTTGTAGTCCAACAGGTTTAATTGGAAACACTAGCTTTCGGAGTGTCGCTCCTTCATCGGGTAGTCCACAACCACCCGACGAAGAAGCTGCACTCTGAAAGCTATTGCTTACAATTAAACCTGTTGGACTATAACCTGGTGTTGTGTGATTTTTAACTTTGTACACCCCAGTCCAACACCGGCATCTCCTAATCATGTAGATCACTTAAATCTGCAACTGGAGGGGCAGCAAGGGAGGAGGAGAGGGAGTCTGCGACTGGAGGAACAGCGAGGGAGGAGGAGACGGAGTCTGCGACTGGAGGGGCAGCGAGGGAGGAGGAGACGGAGTCTGCGACTGGAGGAACTGAGAGTCCCTACTTGCTTGCTGTTCCAATCAAACTCTGCTGGCTTGGGAACAAGGGAACAGAGGGAGGCCATTTCAATGGACTCATGGCCAATGTCTGACCCACAGCCCTCAACACCTTGGCTTAACAGAAAAATAAATCTGCTTCGGATTTCAAACTAACAACCGATCCAGCACTCACTGCCATTTGTGGTGTAGGATTTCAAACCACTACCACTCGTGTGTGATTGGAAGCACTGCCTAGCATCGCTCCTGCATGGTCTGGCCCTAATTTTACATTACATTACAGTGTGGAAACAGGCCCTTCGGCCCAACAAGTCCACACCAACCCGCCGAAGCGCAACCCACCCATGCCCCTACATTTACCCCTTACCTAACACTATGGGCAATTTAGCATGGCCAATTCACCTGACCTGCACATCTTTGGATTGTGGGAGGAAACCGGAGCACCCGGAGGAAACCCACACAGACACGGGGAGAACGTGCAAACTCCACACAGTCAGTCGCCTGAGGTGGGAATTGAACCCGGGTCTCTGGCGCTGTGATGCAGCAGTGCTAACCACTGTGCCACCGTGCCGCCCTACTTTGTAGACTACTTCCTCAGATCTGAAATCTCCAACCAGAGGTCATTGTCTATCTTTATCCACCCTGCCCTTTCCTGTTAATATCTCGAAGCTTTTGATCCGAATGGCCCTTAAGCTTTGAAATTCTGGAGAAAACGAGCCTAACTTGTCTAATATCCCTCCATCTAAAGTCCAGGCGTTGTTCTTGTAAACTTACAGTGTACTCCTTTCAAGGCCAAGATAACCTTCCTCAGGTGTGGTGCCCAGATCTGGGGCAGGGCTAGGTAGGGATAGCTTTGTGGTACTTCCATGGGACTATTAATCCAGTCACCCCAGAGGGTTCTGTGATCGTGGGGTCGAATCCAGCCACAGTAGATGGTGGAATCTAAGTTCAATGAAACTCTGGAATTTCAGAGTCGAATGATAAAACATTGTCGGAAAAACCCATCTGGTTCACTCATATCCCTTTGCAGAAAGAAACCACTGTCCTTACCTATTCTAGCCTATATGTGACTCCAGACCTACAGCAATGTGGTTGACTCTGACCTGACCCCAGGCAATTAGGGATGGGGCAATAAATGTTGGACCTGGCCAGTGATGCCCTCGTCCCCTGAATGAATTTTAAAAAAACCACAATCTGCTCACAGTACTCCAAGTGGACTCGAACTAGAGATTCATAGGACCCCTAGAGTGTGAAAGCAGGCCATTCGGCCCAACCAGTCCACACCTACCCTCTGAACAACATCATGCCCCTAGGCCCAGCCTCCTATCCTATCCTAGCCCTGTAACCCTGAATTCCCCATGGCCAATCCACCCTAACCTGCACATCCCAGGGCACTATGGGTAATTTAGCACGGCCAATCCACCCTAACCTGCACACCCCAGGACATTATGGGTAATTTAGCATGGCCAATCCACCCTAACCTGCACATCCCAGGGCACTATGGGTAATTTAGCATGGCCAATCCACCCTAACCTGCATATCCCAGGGCACTATGGGTAATTTAGCACGGCCAATCCACCCTAACCTGCACACCCCTGGAGACTATGGGTAATTTAGCACGGCCAATCCACCCTAACCTGCACATCCCAGGGCACTATGGGTAATTTAGCATGGCCAATCGACCGCAACCTGTACATCTTTGGAACTGCGGGAGGAAACCGGAGAACACCCACTGAGTGGGGTGGAGGAGGGGAACGCACAGTCAGTCAGTCATGGGTCCCCGGCGCCATGAGCCGAACTCCTGCTCCCCACCACCCGAACCCTGCGGTCAGTTGTGAACCCGCTGGTGGATCAGCAGGTTGGACGACTGGGCGAAGGCCTTGCTGCAGACAGGGCAGGCGAAGGGCCGCTCGCCGGTGTGGAGCCGCCGGTGGGCCAGCAGGCTGGAGCGCTGGCTGAAGGCCTTGCCGCACTCGGAG
>NC_057753.1:402836-407044 GCF_004010195.1 Chiloscyllium plagiosum
TTGGATCTTTTGCGTCCTTTTGTAAAATATTTTAACTTTTCTCATGGCTGGGGAAATAGTGGCACTCGATTTTCAACACATTCCTCCAATAAGCTTCTGAACTTTTGAGGTATTGTTGTCACATGAACCTAAGTAGAGTGAAAAGTTTTGTTCAGTGAGCAGTACAGGCAGATCACAACAACCAAGGACATACAGACCCTAGGGTACTTAGTCAGAGTCAAAACGCGTGGTGCTGGCAAAGCACAGCCGATCAGGCAGCATCTGAGGAGCAGGAGAGTCAATGTTTTGAGCATAAGTTCTTCATCAGGAAAGTAGGGGAGGCCCAAGAGGGCTGAGAGATAGGAGTGGGCTGGAGGAAGGTAGCAAGGAATACAATTGGTAGATGGAGGTGGGGGGAGTGATGGTGAGAGGTTGGAGAGGTGGGTGGAGTTGATAGGTGGGAAGGAAGACGGACAGGTAGGATAGTTCAAGAGGGCAGTGCTGATTTCGAGGGTTGGATCTGGGATAAGGTGGAGGGAGGGGAGATGAGGAAACTGGTGAAATTAGACAGAGCAAAGCATACAATGTTACACAGGAGGTGATTTTTTACAGAGTTAGAAATAAGGTTTAAACGCATGGAACAGTTATCTGAAACGTGAGAATAGGAACTGCTGTAGAGAGCTCGCAAAGGGTTACCCAGTGTCTATGCCATCTTGAATCCAAGTCGTGGCAACACTCCTTTGAAGTGCCTCAAGAGGTTTCATTATTTTGACAAAAGTATCATCACTGAGGACCAAGTGTGTCAGGAGCTAAGATGCACACACTGCTTGCTTAATGTAAAGGTTCTTGCGGCATCCATTCTTCCCAAGCTGGGTTCCCCTTGGGTCACCCTGGCGATCAGCAATTACAAGATCACAAAAGAAGATAGCACTGCGTCAGGGGCCAGACTGCGTTTCCATGTTCCACAACCTCGCCAAGTTGAGACCACCTCCGTAGAAAGGACAAGTCGAAAGGTGAAGATCACAGGAGGGTAGCGAGTGGGCTTTGGAACTTCAACATGCCACCCGGCTCTTCAAGTTTGAAAGAAAAGGGAAGGCCTGCATTTATAAAGCGCTTTCCAGGGCCAAAGCCAACCCAATAGCACCTCAGGTGCAATAAAGTTGTTTTGCACAACATTCACTGTTAGCGTGTATGAAATGTGGCAGTGGGTCTGCACACAGCAAGCTTTCAGAAATACAACAACCTGTTTATGAGCGGACAGGTTGGAGGCAGCAGGCCGTTCAGCCCCACCAGAGATTGCCCCGTCATCTGATGAGATCGTGGCTGAATTGATAATGGCCTCAACTCCACCCTCTTTCCTGCCCAACTCCTACCTGCTGCTTTTCACTCCTTGTCAGTCAGGGAGTTGTCTCAACCATGAAAGAAAAGGTATTCAATGATCTCACTTTCAGGGCTGCCCAGGGAAGAGAGTTCCTCAGATTAACAACCCTCTGGCAGGTTAAATTTCTCCTCAGCTCTGCCTTAAAGGGGACATTCCTTATTTTCAAAGCGTGATGTTTTAGTTCTCACCTCAAATGCAAGGGAAAACATCTTTCAGCATCTATTCGGTCAAGTCCCTGCAGGATCTGTGATGTTTCATTAAGATCAGCATGCCTTCTAAACACCAAGGGATTCAGGCCCTTGACTTACCAGGAACATGTGCCCTTACACTTTCTCCATTTTGCTTCTAATGCACTAATACATACTTCAGTCACCTGGTTTGGAAATGCTGTGACACCTCTGGGCCAGGTGGAATTTGAACCTGGAACGTCCGGCCTGGAATTAGGGACCCAACCGCTGCACCACAACACCCGTCTAATGTGTCTACAGTTTATCCTTTCTTGAATAAGGGATCAGTATTGAGGTATGAGGAACAGTCATGATTCCAGTCCTGATCCCCTCCCCCATCTCTTTCTTCAGACACCTGTATCATTGCTGCCTCCTGCTTTCGCTGTGAACTGGAAAAAGGAATTTATTTCACTGCTAATTTTCACCTCCACCCACTCCACCTCCAATCGTCCCTGTCCCTTGGCTCCATTTCTGGAGAGTCACATGGACGTGAAAACCCAGAGGCTCTCACAGCCAGCTTGAATCCACTTCCATGCCCCTTGCTTCCCATTATGACATGGCGGTGAACCCCTCTGTTAATTAAACCAAACACCAGAAACGCTCACCTCACTGCTTATTCTGTTACAATATGAGTGACTGAGAACTCGCAAATTCCACTATTTAGTGAAAATAACATCAATTTATTTTCTCACTTTTTATAACTTTAAACAACTATTCCCAATTCTAAGCCCCTCTTTCCCTTAACTGCTTATTATCTGCCTCCATCTCTATAACAATATGCTGTTCCAATAAGACACTTATTGAAATTACATCAACTTAATTTCAAAACCACACAGCCACTGTCGTCTTCTGTTTTCCCTCTTCCAGCTGAGGATCTCCCTGAGTCATCAGCTTTCTTTTTACTGCGAGTATCTTTCATATGAAAAGGTCCCTTTGATAGAGAGGGTTTCCTCATTTCTTGGGGAGCAAGATGTTAGCTCTTCCTGCATTGCTGTCTTGATAGCATTTGTTCTCTTATCAATTATGAAAATGTCCGCATTTTTATCCCCACAACTTCAGATTGTCTCATTGGTTTGATATTGGCAAAACAAGAGAGCAGTTCATAGTTAACATTGTGGCCTGGAGTCACATGCAGGCCAGCCACTTATGGCAGAGATCTTTCCCCGAAGGTAATTAGTGAGCACGGGTGGATTTTGACAAGAATCAAGGTAGCTTCAAGGTTATTATCACTGTGATTGTGTTTTTGGGCCTTGAATTATCAATTCTTCATCCCTGCACAGTGGCATTCAAAGACATTAGCCTTAACCTTTGGGTTATTAGTCACAATGACATTGTCACGACACGGTGACATGGTGGCTCAGTGGTTAGGGTCAAAAGGTGTGGTGCTGGAAAAGCACAGACAGTCAGGCAGCATCCAAGGTACAGGAGAGTCTCGGCCTGACTGGCTGTGTTTTTCCAGCACCACACTTTTTGACTCTGATTTCCAACATCTGCAGTCCTGACTTTCTCCCGGCTCAGTGGTTAGCACTGCTGCCTCATAGCGCCAGGGACTTGGGTTTGATTACAGCTATCAAATGACTATCTGTACGGAGTTTGCACATTCTCCCCGCGTCTGTGTGGGTGTTATGCGGTTTCCTCACACAGTTCAAAGATGTGCAGGTTAGGTGGATTGGCTGTGGTAAATCGTCCATTGTGTCCAGTGATATGCAGGCCAGGCATATGCAGGCCAGGCTGATTAGCCATGGGAAACACAGGATTAGAGGGATAGGGTAGGAATGAGATGATTTTCGGAGGGTCGATGCAGACTTGATGGGCCAAATGACCTGCTTCCACACTGTAGGGATTCTATCACCCCCCCAGCAGGCAATGCTACCTTCCAAAATGGCACTTCCAATATGTCTTCATCTTTCTTCACTGGGGATTCAGACCCATCACAGAAACCTCCACTGGGCTCACCACATCTTGTGTATTCCTGCAACCACCTCTTCCTCTCTCGTCCAGAATCATGGGTTCCATTTATCCTTACTTTCCACCCCACCCACCTCCATATGCAGCAGATTGTCCTCCATCTAATACATCACCTCCAGTTTGATGTGAAACAAATTAGAAAATAGGAAGAGGAGTAGGCCGTTCGGCCCTAAATTGCCAGCTCTGCCATTCAGTATGATCATGGCTGAAAATCCAATTCAGTTCCCTGTTCCTGCTTTCTCCCCCTACCCTTTGATCCCTTTAGCCCTAAGGGGCAGCACAGTGGCTCAGTGGTGAGCACTGCTGCCTCACAGCACCAGGGTCCCAGGTTCAATTCCAGGACCAGTTCCACCACAGAACACACCAGATGGCCTCCTTCTTTAGAGACCGCAATTTCCCTTCCCACGTGGTTAAAGATGCCCTCCAACGCATCTCGTGCACATCCCGCACCTCCGCCCTCAGACCACACCCCTCCAACCGTAACAAGGACAGAACGCCCCTGGTGCTCACCTTCCACCCTACCAACCTTCGCATAAACCAAATCATCCGCCGACATTTCCGCCACCTCCAAACAGACCCCACCACCAGGGATATATTTCCCTCCCCACACCTTTCTGCCTTCCGCAAAGACCGTTCCCTCCGTGACCACCTGG
>NC_057753.1:407429-428836 GCF_004010195.1 Chiloscyllium plagiosum
ATCCCCTCCCCCACTTACCCATTGTACTCTATGCTACTTTTCTCCCCACCCCACCCTCCTCTAGCTTATCTCTCCACGCTCCAGGCTCTCTGCCTTTATTCCTGATGAAGGGCTTTTGCCCGAAACGTCAATTTCGAAGCTCCTTGGATGCTGCCTGAACTGCAGTGCTCTTCCAGCACCACTGTAATCCAGAATCTGGTTTCCAGCATCTGCACTCATTGTTTTTACCCTGGGTGAAGACACTTCTCCCCATCTCAGTCCTCATCCTCAGACAGTGGCCCCTGGTTCCGGACTCCACAGTCATCAGGAACATCCTGCTTTGACCCTGTCTAATCCTGTCAGAATTATATCGATTTCGATGAAATCATTCCCATTCTTGTGAATTCTCGTGAACATAGTCCAAACCATATCAGTCTGGTAAATGTTTGTTGTGCTCCCTCCATCACCAGAACCTTCTTCCTCAGATAAGGAGACCACAACTGCGGCCCGTCCTCACCCAGTGATGTGGTCTCACCAAAGCCCTGTACAATAGCAATAGGACAACCCTGTTCCTCTCGCTGAAAAGGCCAACATAACATTTGCCTCCTCCACTGCCCGCTCCGTCTGCATGTTTACGTTCACAACAAGGGCACACCCAGGTCTTGTTGCACCTCCCCCTTCCAGCCTCGGGCAACTGTCTGTGTGGAGTTTGCACATTCTCCCAGTGTCTGCCTGGGTTTCCTCCCACAGTCCAAGATGTGAAGGTCAGGTGAATTGGCTACACTAAATTGCCCGTAGTGTTAGGTACATTAGTCAGAGAGAAATAGGTCTGGGTGGGTTACTCTTCGGAGGGTCGATGTGGACTTGTTGGGCCGAAGGGCCTGTTTCCACACTGTAGGGAGTCTAATCTAATCTTTCCCAATCTACTGCCATTCGGAGAGGAAGCTGCCTTCCTGATTTCCCAACCAAACCTCGCATTCCCGCTCATTATAATTCACCTGCCACGCATTTGCCCACTCACACTGGAGCATCGCTGCACCCCCGCCTCACAGTTCACCCAGCCTTTCCTGGTCTGAAGATAGTCTCCCTGCTATAGGAAACATGTTGTGAAACTTGAAAGGGTTACATTGTTTTTACTTACATTCATGATAATCAGAGGGTTAGATAGGGTGGACAGTGAGAGCCTTTTTCCTCAGATGGTGATGGCTGGCATGAGGGGATATAGCTTTAAATTGAGGGGTGATAGATATAGGACAGATGTCAGAGGTAGCTTCTTTAATCAGAGAGTAGTAGGGGTGTGGAACACACTACCTGCTGCAGGAGTAGACTCTATTGCTGGAACAGCACAGCAGGTCAGGCAGCATCCAGGGAAAGGAGATTCGACGTTTCGGGCACAGGCCCTTCTTCATGAATTCTCCTGTTCCCTGGATGCTGCCTGACCTGCTGTGCTGTTCCAGCAATAAAGTTTCCACTTTGATCTCCAGCATCTGCAGACCTCACTTTCTCCTCGCAGGAGTAGACTCGCCAACTTTTAAGGGCATTGAAATGGTCATTGGAAAGGCATATGGATGAAAATGGAATAGTGTAGGTTAGATAAGCTTCACATTGGTTCCTCAGGTCAGCACAACATCGAGGGCCAAAGGGCCTGTACTGCGCTGGAATGTTCTATGTTCTAAAAGATTTACAAGGATGTTTCCGGGGTTGGAGGGCTTGAAGGTATAGGTGAGGCTGAACAGGCTGGGGCTGTCGTAGGCTGAGGGGTGACTTCCTAGAAGTTTATAAAATCATGAGGTGCATGGATAGCCGAGGATTTTTTCCCAGGGTGGGGAAGTTCAAAACTAGAGGGCATAGGTTTAAGGTGAGAGGGGAAAGATTTGAAAGGGATCTAAGGGGCAACTCTTTCACACAGAGGGTGGTGTGTGTGTGTGGAATGAGCTGCTAGAGGAAGTGGTAGAGGCTGGTATAATTGCAACATTTAAAAGGCATCCACTTGCGTATCTGTATAAGAGGGATAGGGCCACATGCTGGCAAATGGGACTGGATTAATTTAGGATATCGGGTCGGCATAGACGATTTGGACCAAAGGATTTCTTTCCATGCTGTCCAACTCCATGACTGTTGCCCTCTACAGTGTGGCAAAGTGAAGGGGTTAACTACTTCACTACTGTCAGAGTAAAAGGGGTTGGGGGTGCGGTTTGAAGATACGCAGTAGAACAAAACAACCCTTATTTGTTATCTGATTTATAATTAACCGGCTGGGTCTTTCACGGCAAATATCAAACGTTGAAAAATTTACAAAACAACCCCCCCACACACACACAGCGTGGCGGTTTTAGACAGCAACTGGGCGGTTCCACAACGCAGCCTTCCTCATTCTGTGTCAAAGAGTCACAGAGGTGAAATCTCAAATTACAGCTCAATCGGGCGGTTCCCCGATCAGAGACACAATCAAACTGGGTTTAAATTCGGAATCCGGGGACAGGAAAGAGAGTGGGGAAATCTTCAAAGGAGCAGTAACTTTCACAAACACATACGGTGCAGCTGTTAACATCCGCCCTGTGCACCGCCCACACTGAACCCTGTTCCCAAAAGCTTTCCCTTTTGCAAAACAACCGAATGCTGCAGGATCTCAGCCTCCGTGCAGAGCGGGGGAATCGTGGTGTTTTTGGAGTGGTGGGGCTGGGGGAAAGAAAGGGAGTGAGACGGTGCCCAGGGAGAGAGAAATTATCTGAAGCAGACAAAAGGAGAGACAAAAGCAGACAAAAGGCTGAGAGAGAGAGAGAGGTAAATGCTGAATTGGTGCTAGTGAAGTTTTGATCATGATCCCTGAGTGTGTGGGGGTGGGGCAGCGAACATGGAGGAAGGTGTTCAAGCTTTGAAGCTCCATGAAAATGACTGTAGGTGCCGGTGTTGGACTGGGGTGGACAAATTTAAAAATCACACCAGGTTATATTCCAACGGGTTTATTTATCTGATCTTTCATCAGGTGGTTGTGGAGTATAAGATCATAAGCCACAGAATTTATAGCGAAAGTTTACAGTGTGATGTGACTGAAATTATAGATTGGAAAAGACCTGGATTGTTTCTTAAGTTTCTCATCTTTTAGAATGAACACGTTGGTTTCAGTTCTTTCATAGGTAAATCGGAGAACTTATTTCAAAGTTACATTCTCAAGTGAATTTTAACAATAGGTGTCATGTTGCCTCAGATAATGCACTGAAGGTGTGACATGGCACATGTGAGTCTGTCTGTGCCCCAATGGTCAGACTGATTCTAATCCAAAAAACAGATTGACAGAATCTGACATGGATTCAAGCAGTTTTGAAGAAAATAAAATGTGATTACTGACTCCAGGCCCACTCCTGTCCTTTGGGGAGGGACATACACTGACCACCTGTGCACACGTGACTCCAGACCCACTCCTGTCATTAGGGGAGGGACGTACACTGACCACCTGTGCACACGTGACTCCAGACCCACTCCTGACCTTTGGGGAGGGACATACACTGACCACCTGTACACACGTGACTCCAGGCCCACTACTGTACTTTGGGGAGGGACATACACTGACCACCTGTGCACATGTGACCCAAGGCCCACTCCTGTCCTTTGGGGAGGGACATACACTGACCACCTGTCTACACGTGACTCCAGGCCCACTCCTCTCCTTTGGGGAGAGACATACACTGACCACCTGCCTACACGTGACTCCATGCCCACTCCTGTCCTTTGGGGAGAGACATAGACTGACCATCTGTACACACGTGACTCTAGGCCCACTCCTGTCATTAGGGGAGGGACGTACACTGACCACCTGTCTACATGTGACTCCTAGCCCACTCCTGTCCTTTGGGGAGGGACGTACACTGACCACCTGTCTACACGTGACTCCTAGCCCACTCCTGTCCTTTGGGGAGGGACGTACACTGACCACCTGTCTACACGTGACTCCAGGCCCACTCCTGTCCTTTGGGGAGAGACATACACTGACCGCCTATCTACACATGACTCTAGGCCCACTCCTGTCATTAGGGGAGGGACGTACACTGACCACCTGTCTACACGTGACTCCAGGCCCATTCCTGTCCTTTGGGGAGAGACATACACTGACCGGCTGTCTACACGTGACTCCAGGCCCACTCCTGCCCTTTGGGGAGGGACGTACACTGACCGCCTGTCTACACGTGACTCCAGGCCCACTCCTGCCCTTTGGGGAGGGACGTACACTGACCACCTGTCTACACGTGACTCCAGACCCACTCCTGCCCTTTGGGGAGGGACGTACACTGACCGCCTGTCTACACATGATTCCAGGTCCACTCCTCTCCTTTGGGGAGGGACATACACTGACAGCCTGTCTACACGTGACTCCAGACCCACTCCTGCCCTTTGGGGAGGGACGTACACTGACCGCCTGTCTACACGTGACTCCAGGCCCACTCCTCTCCTTTGGGGAGGGACGTACACTGACAGCCTGTCTACACGTGACTCCAGGCCCACGACAATGTCCTTAAGTCTCAACTGCTCTGCAAAAGAACCCAGCAACCCACCCCGATTAGAGGCAGCTCAAAACATGCGTGGAATGGCCTCTGAGAAGTCTTTCCATTGCCCATCCAGGTTTCATTGGGACTGTGTAACCAGAGAGAGGCAGTTCCCTTGCTCTGGCCGAGGGAACGGTTTTGCCCTTTCGTCAGACCCCCGGGGGCTTTACAGAATCCCCACAGAATGGAAGCAGGCCGCTCGGCTCATCGAGTGCACAGCGACCCTTCAAAGAGCATCCCACCCAGACCCATTTCCCTACCCTATCACTGTAATTGTGTGACCAGCTTTTCATTCGAATTTCACCATGGTAGGATTCATACAACCCCAAGTGCGGAAAGAGGCCATTCGGCCCATCAAGTTCCCACCCTCACTCTCCAGTACTTTCCAGACCTAGCACCCAACCCAATCCCTGTATACACCATGGCCAATCCACCCTAGCCTGCACATCTCTGTGCACTACGGGTAATTTAGCATGGCCAATCCACCCTAACCTGCACATCCCTGTGCACTATGGGTAATTTAGCATGGCTAATCCACCCTAACCTGCGCATCAACGTGCACTATGGGTAATTTAGCATGGCCAATCCACCCTAACCTGCACATCCCTGGGCACTGTGGGTAATTTAGCACAGCCAATCCACCCTAACCTGCACATCTCTGGGCACTATGGGTAATTTAGCATGGCCAATCCACCCCAACCTGCACATCTCTGGGCACTATGGGTAATTTAGCATGGCCAATCCACCCTAGCCTGCACATCTCTGGGCACTATGGGTAATTTAGCACGGCTAATCCACCCTAGCCTGCACCGATCTTTGAGCTGTTCTGTCGGCTCTTTGATCTTAATTACCCTAGACTCATTGCTCAGATATTAATTGACGCTTGGTTTTGTCCTTTGTGGTTCTTACTTATTATAGAATCCCCACAGTGTGGAAACAGCCCATTCGGCCTATCAAGTCCACGCCGACCCTCCAAAGAGCATCCCACCCCCATCCCCCTTCTCTGTTCCTAAACCCCTGCATTTGCCCTGGCCAATCCACGAAGCCTGTACATTGTTGGACACGACAACACGGCCAATTCCCCCCCCAACCCGCACGTCTTTGGACTGTGGGAGGAAACCGGACCACCCGGGGGAAACCCACGCAGACACGGGGAGAATGTTCAAACTCCACACAGACAGTCGCCCTGAGGGTGGAATCGAACCGGGGTCCTGGCGCCATGAGACAGCAGCGCTGAACTGCCACTGCTGTATTGCGAGAAGCCATTCAGTTGCTCTCTGTCTGCCCACGCAGACACGGGGAGAATGTTCAAACTCCACACAAACAGTTGCCCCGAGGGTGGAATCGAACTGGGGTCCCTGGCGCCATGAGACAGCAGCACTGAGCTGCCACTGCTGTATTGCGAGAAGCCATTCAGTTGCTCTCTGTCTGTAGGCGCGGGTTCGTACCAACCCATTGAGCACCCAAAGGCAAAAGCAGTGGCACAGTGACAGTTTCATTGGGCAGGTCGCCACAATCCTGCTCACGTTGGGGAATGAGGCTTCCAAAGTGACTTTGCCCTGTGGTCACGGCCAGATGGCTAAGGGTGTGGAAGTCCATGATGGGAAATATAAGTATGTAACTGCAAGGTAAGAGGGAGTGCATTGCATGAAATCTCGGCTGGGATGATGGGTTAGTGTAAGGCCTAATTTGTGCGCTCGAGTCCGCCTTGCATAACTGCGGCCCATCATGGCGAGAAAAGGGGAAGGAAGATGACCACAGCACAACGTGATGAACTACAGCAATCCAGAAAACAATTGTGGTAGAGTCAGATTGGTTAAGGGGATTTCATGTAGGTTTAGTGTGATTGGTTATGCTAATGTAACGGGGATAGGGTATGGCTTTTAGCAAAACATAAACAATAGAGTACTCTCACCGCTCAGAGACCATCAGGGATGACCTCTCTGGTGGTCACAGCTTTTGTTTGCAAATAAAGGCTTCTCATCTTTGAGGAATTCTCTGTGTCTCCTAATCAGTGCGGTTAACCACGACAGGGTTGCCTTGCACAGGTTCAAACCCTGCCAACGCAAAGGGTGGCGCAGTGACTCATAGAACCAGGGACCCTGGAATCAGGTTCCATCCCACCCTCGGGCAACCATCTGCGTGGAGTTCGCCCATTCTCCCCATGTCTACATAGGTTTCCTGCCACAGTGCGCAGGTTAGAGTGGTTTGGCCGTGCTGAAATTGTCCATAGTATCCAGGGATGTGTAGGCTGGTGGATAATCCATGGTGTATACAAGGACTGGGTTGGGTGTTAGCTCTGGATAGTTCTTCAGAGTATCAGTGTGGACTTGATGGGCCAAATGACCACTTTTCCCACTGTGGGGATTCCACAAATCCTACCGTGGCCAATGTTTTGAATTCAAGAATGAAAAGCTCGTCAAACAATTGTTGTAAAAAAAACACTACCTAATGTCCTTTAGGGAAGGAAATCTGCTGTCCTTACCTGGTCTGGCCAACACGTGACTCCAGACCAACAGCAATGTAGCTGACTCTTAACTGTCCTCTGGACAATTCGGAATGCGCAATAAATGCTGGGCTGAGCCAATCATACTCACACCCAATAATCCAAAAAATACTAACAGCACATACTGGGCCAAAGGCAGTAGACGAGGCTCGATCACAGAGCAGCCATGATCTCGCCGAATGGTGGAACAGGCTCAAGGGGCTGAATGGCATACCCGTGTTCCTATGGGCGAGGCTGCTTTAAAAAAGCAGAGCAAGTCAGCGGAAACGCCAGCGGGTTCGCACTGTGGAGGGCTCAGAGACTCAGTGTGCAGGAATTGAACTACTCTATACTCAGACAGCAATTCACCAGAACACAAGACCCTCCACCCACCATGGGCAAGACTAACCTCATCTGCAAGGTTTCATGCAAAGATTGCATGCAACACCAAACAGGCAGCTAACCAGCGAGCAGCAAACACCAACTAGCCACGACCAGTTGTCCCTAGTAGCCATCCACACAGATGACAGGGACCACAAATTTGACTGGGACAACACGATCACAGGACAAGCTAAACAGAGGACAGCCAGAGAATTTTTAGCAGCATGGCCCTCATCCACAGACTCTGTCAACAAGCACCTTGACCTAGAGCCAATATACCGGTCACTACAACGAACAACCAAACCAACACCTGGAAGCAAGCAGGAACGGAACCAAATAAATTCCAGAAGACACAGTACAGCAGCGCTTCGCAGGAGGTTCCAAAGCACTGAAGATTCCACCAAAGCAGGAGACAGAAACATCAGCAAATCAACTTCCCAGCTCGGCGAACATAGCCACAACTGTGGCAACCAGCACCCGAGCTCCAAATCTTTCTGTGTGGGAGAATTTGACTAGAGTTGACACAAACGCGTGTGGAAGCCATTTTTGTCAGAAAGCAATGTTTGCAGTAAGATGTAGTCTGCTAGCATCGTGCTGTTCGAGCTCCGGCTGAGGAAGCCTGTTTTGCTAGCCTGACCTTGCAGCTGCAGGCATGCCTCTGCTCCTCTGGCCCCTTAGACATTTCTGCTTCATAGAATGATATCTTGTTTCTCTGTGTCCCTTATCAGTTGTTTTTGCCTCACTAAACCTGATAACGTTCAGTTTTGTAGACATTAAGAAATGTAGGTCTGGACAATGTGTGTGGGCCTTACGACTTGCCCCTAGGTTGCGGAATGAATGGGCAGTGGGCTTGTGTTATACTATGTAACTTGTAACATTCTGTATTCCATTGGACTTCTTTGAAAGAACGGATATTCCCCATGGTCATGAATAAAAGCTAGTGAATCGCTCAAGGTCTCCTTTCCTGACTACTTGTTTTGGCATAAGATTTACTCTCACCCACAATTGGCGTAGTCAGCAGGATCTCTACTTTTTGAACCTCCCCAACATTACACAAGCCTTACATTACTCAGTCATCCTACCCTCTAATAGACCAGTGTGTTGACACAGTGGGGGAGTGGCCACTTCGGAAAAGTAGGACCAGTCTTAAACCAGGAATCAAGCGGGCTAAAAGGGGTCATGAAATAGCTTTAGCGAGCAGAATTAAGGAAAATCCCAAAGCATTTTATTCTTATATAAGAAGCAAGCAGGTAACTAGAGAAAGGATTGGTCCACTAAAGGATAAGGAAGGAAGGCTGTGTGCTGAACCTGAGAGAATGGGTGAGATTCTGAATGATTACTTTGCATCAGTGTTCATTGAGGAGAGGAACATGATGAATGTTGAGATTAGAGATAGAAGTTTAATTAGTCTGGATCACGTTGGCATAAGTAGGGAATATGTGTTGGGTACGCTAGAGGTTATTAAGGTGGACAAATCCCCAGGACCAGATGAGATCTATCCCAGGTTGCTGAGGAAGGCAAGAGAGGAAAAAGCTGGGGCCCTGACAGATATCTTGGTGGTATCCTTAAATACAGATGAGGTGCCGGAGGACTGGAAGATTGCTCATGTTGTCCCCCTGTACAAGAAGGGGTAGTAGGGATATTCCAGGTAACTACAGACCAGTGAGCCTGACATCAGTGGTGGGGAAGTTGCTGGAAAGGGTACTGAGAGATAGGATCTATTTATATTTAGAAAAGAATGAGCTTATCAGTGATAGGCAACATGGTTTTGTAAGATCATGCCTTACCAGCTTCATAGAGTTCTTCGAGGAAGTGACCAAGTTGTTAGATGAAGGAAGGGCTGTTGATGCCATATACATGAACTTTAGTAAGGCGTTTGATAAGGCTCCTCATGGTAGACTAATGGAGAAAGTGATGTCACATGGTGTGCAGGGGTGTTCTAGCTAGGTGGATAAAAAACTGGTTGAGCAACAGGAGACAGAGAGTAGTAGTTGAAGGGAGTTCCTCGAAATGGAGAAAGGTGACCAGTGGTGTTCCACAGGGGTCAGTGCTGGGGCCACTGTTGTTTGTAATATATATAAATGATCTGGAAGAGGGCACTGTTGGTATGATCAGCAAGTTTGCAGAGGAGTACAGGTCCATTGTACTCTGAAGGTTGCTGCGCAGGTGGATAGAGTGGTCAAGAAGGCATATGGTATGCTTGCCTTCATTGGACGGCGTACTGAGTATAAGAGCTGGCAGATCATGTTAAAATTGTACAAGACATTGGTTCGGCCGCATTTAGAATACTGTGTACAGTTCTGGTCGCCACATTACCAAAAGGATGTGGACGCTTTGGAGAGGGTGCAGAGAAGGTTTACGAGGATGTTGCCTGGTATGGAAGGTAATAGCTATGAAGAGAGGTTGAGTAGGTTAGGTTTATTTTCACTAGAAAAAAGGAGATTGAGGGGGGCCGTGATTGAGGTTTACAAAATCATGAAGGGTATAGACAGGGTGGATAGAGACAAGCTTTTTCCCAGGGTGAAGGATTCAATAAGGAGAGTTCGTGCTTTCAAGGTGAGAGGTGGAAAGTTTAAGGGGGTCACACGCGGCAAGTACTTCACACAGAGGGTGGTGGGCGTTTGGAACGCGTTGCCAGCAGAGGTGGTAGAGGCAGGCACGGTAGGTTCATTTAAGATGTGTCTGGACAGATGGCATGAGTAGGTGGGGAGCAGAGGGATACAGAAGCTTAGGAATTGATCAACAAGTTTAGACAGTACATTTGGATCGGCTCAGGATTAAAGGGCTGAAGGGCCTATTTCTGGGCTGTAAATTCTCTTTGTTCTTTGTCTGTTTGTTCCCATTCGACTCTTGTGGATTGGCTGCAGCTTCTAGCTTGTTGACAGACCAGCCAGTTTACAAGTGAGGATAGGGGCTGGACTATTGGGATCTCTTCTAGGGTAGAAGTGACCTGTACAACAAGGATGGAGGTTGCACCTGAATTGGAAGAGGACCAATATCCTGCTGGGGAAATTTGCTAGTGCAACCTAGGAGGCTTTAAACTAATAAAATCGGGGGGCAACGGAGTGATCCCAAAGAGACAGTGAGAAAAGAGATGGCTCTGAGGCCGGTACTGTCGATAAGGGAAGCATGTTAACTAGTCAAGGCAGGCAGGACTAAGGCAGAGATCACAGTAAGACTGATAAATTAAGCTGCATTTATTTCAATGTAAGAGGCCTGACAGGTAAGGCAGATGAATCATAGAATTTCTATAGTGTGGAAACAGGCTCTTCAACCCAGCAAGTCCACACTGACCCTCTGAAGAGTAACCCACCCAGGTCCATTCTCCTACCCTATTACTCGACATTGACCCCTGACTAATGCACATCCCTGAATGTTATGAGCAATTTAGTACGGCCAATTCACCTGGCCTGCACAGCTTTGGACTGTGGGAGGAAACCGGAGCACCCAGAGGAAACTCTTGCTGACACAGGGGGACTGTGCAAACTCCACGCAGACAGTTGCCTGAGACTGGAATCAACCCAGGTACCTGGCACTGTGAGGCAGCAGTGCTAATCACTGAGCCACCATGCCACCCTAGAAACTTAAGGCATGGTTGGGAACATGGGACTGGGATATCTTAGGAGTTACAGAAATGTGGCTGAGAAAAGGACAGGGCTGCGGTATAGATACTATAGAAAGGACAGAAAGGGGGGCAAGACGGGAGGGGAGAGGGCGTTTTTGATAAGTGATAACATTATGGCTGTATTTAGGGAGGATATTCCTGGGAGAGCATCCAGTGAAGTTATCAGGGAGGAGCTAAGAAACAAGAAAGGGACGATCACCTTATTGGTATTGTAGTATAGGCCCCCCAATATTCAACACGATTTGAGAAGCAAATTTATAAGGAGATTGCACAGATCTGTAAGAATGATAGGGTTGCAATGGAAGAGAATTTTAATTTTCCAAGCATAGACTAGGATTGCAACAGTGTTAAGAACAAAGAAAATTCCAGCACAGGAACAGGCCCATTGGCCCTCCAAGGCTGCGCCAATCCAGATCCTCTATCTAAACCTGCCGCCTATTTTCTAAGGATCTGTATCCCTCTGCTCCCTGCCCTTTCATGTATCTGTCGAGATACATCTTAAATGACGCTATGGTTCCCCCGCACTGTCTTATACTCTGTGTTAGTTGCATCACGTGTCTGTGACCCTAAGTTTTACTTTACTCAATGAAAATTCTGAACCTTGCTCATTGTCCCTCTGCATGCTGTCACCAATGGTGCTGTGTTCATTTAAGCTTTACATTGATTCTTGAAGATATTTTTCTTCTATGGGGAAAGTTCCTTGGGAAATCAATATTCAATTCGTGTAAAAGGATAGTTTGGAATTAATGGTCGTTGCTGCAGCTTCTGGTAAAATTCTGCCTGGAGCCAAATTTATTTAAAATTTAAATCCACAGTTGGGGCAAGAATGAGCTTTGTCAGTTTGATATTGGACCTTGTTGATTTTGGAAGCGGCAAAGGAACATGCCATTGACCTGGGGCTTGCTGTGTAGACAATTTCGAGCAAATCTGTGAGTGAAACTCACCTCCATAGCTCATTAGTATTTAGTCTGGTCCTTGTGTCTTCCCTCTGGTTGTTTCTTGTTAGCATTAGTTTACAAGAACAAAGAACAAAGAACATTACAACACAGGAACAGGCCCTTCGGCCCTCCAAGCCTGCACCGATCCAGACCCTCAAACTAAACCTGTCACCTATTTCCTAAAGATCTGTATCCCTTTGCCCCTGCCCATTCATGTATCTGTCCAGATACATCTTAAATGATGCTATCGTTCCCACCTCTAACAGCTACTCTGGCAGTGCATTCCAGGCACCTGCCACCCTCTGCGTAAAGAACTTTCCACGTGTATCTCCCCTAAACTTTTCCCCTCTGACCTTGAATTCGTGACCCTGAGTAATTGAGTCCTGGGAAAAAGCTTCTTGCTATCCACCGTGTCTATACCTCTCATGATTTTTTAGACCTCAATCAGGTCCTCCCTCAACCTCCGTCTTTCCAATGAAAATATTCCTAATCTATTCAACCTTTCTTCATAGCTAGTGCTCTCCATACCAGGCAACATCCTGGTGAACCTCCTCTGCACTCTCCAACGCATTCACATCCTTTTGGTAATGTGGCGACCAGAACCGTACACAGTATTCCAAATGTGGCCGAACCAAAATCTTATACAACTGTAACATGACCTGCCAACTCTTGTACTCAATACCTGGTCAATTAAGGAATGCCTTCTTGGTCACTCTATCTATCTACGTTGCCACCTTCAGGGAACAATGAACTTGAACACTCAGACCTCTCTCTACATCAATTTCCCCAGGACTCTTTAATTTACTGTATATTTCACTCTTGAATTGGAGCTTCCAAATTGCATCATCTTGCATTTGCCCAGATTGAACTCCATCTGCCATTTCTTTATCCAACTCTCCAATCTCTCTATATTCTTCTGCATTCTCTGACAGTCCCCTTCACTATCTGCAACACCATCAATCTTAGTGTATTCTGCAAACTTGCTAATCAGACCACCTAGACCTTCCTCCAGATCATTTATGTATATCATTAACAACAGTGGTCCCAGCACGGATCCCTGTGGAACATCTCCAATGGGAATAGATCCTACTCCCTCAGTATCTTCTCCAGCAGCTTCCCTACCACTGACATCAAGCTCACATGTCTGTAATTACCTGTATGCTCCCTGCTACCCTTCTTAAACAAGGGGACAACATTAACAATTCTCCACTCCTCTGGGACCTCACCCGTGTTCAAGGATGTTGCAAAGATAACTATTAAGGCCCCAGCTATTTCCTCTCTCGCTTCCCTCAGTAACCTGGGATAGATCCCATCCGGACACCTTAATGTCTTTCAGAATACAAACTTCCTCCCTCCTTATGCCAGCTTGACATAGAGTAATCAAAGATCTATCCCTAACCTCAATATCCTCCATGTCCCTCTCCTTGACGAATACTGATGCAAAGTAATCACTATTCTCCTTTGTCCTTGAGTGGGCCAACCCTTTCTCTAGTTACCATCTTGTTCCTTATAGATGAATAAAAGGCTTTGGGATTTCCTTAACTGTGCTTGCTAAAGATATTTCATGACCTCTTTTAGCGCTCTTAATTCCTCATTTCAGATTGGTCCTACATTCCTGATATTCTTCCAAATCTTCATCTGTCTTCAGTCATCTAGACCTTGTATGCTTCCTTTCCCCTCTTCGCTAGTCTCACAATTTCACCTGTCATCCATGGTTCCATAATCTTGCCATTTCTATTTCTCATTTCCACATGTCTGTCCTGTACTCTAATCAACCTCTCTTTAAACGCCTCCAATATATCAAATATGGATTTACCTACAAACAGCTGCCCCCAATCTGCACTCCCCAGCTCCTGCTGAGTTGTGGTAGAGTTGGCCTTCCCCCAATTTAGCACTCTTCCTTTAGGACCACTCTTGTCTTTGTCCACGAGTATTCTAAAACTTACGGAATTGTGATCACTATTCCCAAAGTAATTCCCTCCTGGAACTTCAAACACCTGGCCGGGCTCATTCCGCAACCCCAGCTCCAGTATGGCCTCTTCCCAATCTGGACTATTTACATCCTAGAAAACTCTCCTGGATGCTCCTTACAAATTCTGCTCCATCTAGACCTCTAACACTAAGTGAATGCCAGTTAATGTTAGGAAAACTAAAATCTCCCATCACCACCACCCTGTTGCTCCTACGTCTTTCCATAATCTGTTTACATATTTGTCCTTCTTTCTCACGCTCGCTGGTGGGAGACCTGCAGTACAGCCCCAACATTGTTACCACACCCTTCCTATTTCTGAGCTCTGTCCATATTGCCTCACCGCTCGAGTCCTTCATAGTGCCCTCCTTCAGCACAGCTGTGACAGCTTCTCTGACCATTAATGCAACTCCTCCACCTCTTTTACCTCCCTCTCTATCCCACCTGAAGCATCGATATCCTGGGATATTTAGTTGCCAATCTTGCTCTTCCCTCAACCAAGTCTCAGTATTAGCAATAACATCATACTCCCAGGTACTACTCCAAGCCCTAAGTTCATCTGCCTTACCTACTACACTTATTGTATTAAAACAAATGCACCTCAGACCACCTGTCCCTTTGCGTTCATCATCTGTTCCCTGTGACTCTTCCCCTTTGTCACGCTGACTTTATTATCTAGCTCCTTACAGGTTTTAGTTACTACCTCCTTCCTGACCACGAACCTCCTCATTTGCTTCCCATCCCCCGCCACATTAGTTTAAATCCTCCCCAGCAGCGTTAGCAAAAGCACCCCCAAGGATATTGGTTCCAGTCTGGCCCGGTGTAGCTCGTCTGATCTGTAATAGTCCCACCACCCCCAGAACTGGTCCCAATGTCCCAGAAATCTGAACCCCTCTGTCCTGCACCATCTCTCAAGCCTGCTTATTCTTTTATTCCTGCTCTGACTAGGCACTGGTAGCAATCCTAAGATTAAGGATTCGGATGGAAAGGGTGTGTACAAGCAAATTTTCAGATTCAACGTTGGATATGCCTCCAGGAGAAGGTCCAAAATTTGACCTCTTGGGAGGTAAGACACGGTAACTGATTGACGTGTTAGTGGGGGTGCACTTTGGGACCAGTGATCACAATTCTATTAGATTTAACATAGTGACGGAAAATCATAGAATCCCTACAGCATGGAAGGTGGCCACTTCGCCTATCAAGTCCATACCGACCCTCCAAAGAGCATCCACCCAGACTCAACCCCATAACCTTGTATTTCCCATGGCTAATCCACCTAGCCTATACACTCCTGGGCACTATGGGTAATTTAGCACGGCCAATCCACCCTAACCTGCACACCCCTGGGCAATGTGAGTAACTTAGCAAGACCAATCCACCCTAACGGCACATCTTTGGACTGGGGTCGGGGAGGAAACCAGATTACTGGAAGAAAGCCCACACAGACACAGGGAGAATGTGCAAACTCCACACAGACAGTCACCCAAAGGTGAAATCGAACCCAGGGTCCCTAGCGCTGGGAGGCAGCAGTGCTAATCACTGAGCCACCATGCTGCCCTGCTAGAAAGGATAGACCAGATCTGAAAAGTAAAGTTATAAATCAGAGTGAGGCCAATTTTGATAGTGTTAGGCAGGAACCTTCAGAAGTTGAATGGGGATGCTGTTTGCAGGATAACATTTACACTGTTCAAAGAACAAAGAAAATTTACAGCCCAGGAACAGGCCCTTCGGCCTTCCAAGCCTGAGCCGATCCAAATGTACTGTCTAAACCTGTTGGTCAATTCCTAAGCATCTGTATCCCTTTGCTCCCCACCTACTCATGAATCTAACCAGACGCATCTTAAATGAATCTACCATGCCTGCCTCTACCACCTTTGCTGGCAATGCGTTCCAAACGCCCACCACCCTCTGTGTGAAGTACTTAGCGCGTGTGACCCCCTTAAACTTTCCACCTCTCACCTTGAAAGCACGACCTCTCCTTATTGAATCCTTCACCCTGGGAAAAAACTTGTGTCTATCCACCCTGTCTATACCCTTCAGGATTTTGTAAACCTCAATCAGGTTCCCCCTCAATCTCTTTTTTTCTCGTGAAAATAAACCTAACCTACTCAACCTCTCTTCGTAGCTCACACCTTCCATACCAGGCAACATCCTCGTAAACCTTCTCCCACCCTCTCTAAAGCGTCCACATCCTTTTGATAATGTGGCAACCGGAACTGTACACAGGATTCTAAATGCAGCCAAACCAATGTCTTGTACAATATTAACATGACCTGCCAGCTCTTATAATCAATACCCCGTCCGATGAAGGCAAGCATACTATATGCCGCCTTGACCACTCTGTGCAGTCAACTTCAGGGTACAGTGGCCCTGCACTCCCAGATCTCTCTGCTCATCAGCTTTTCCCAAGGCTCTTCCATTCATTGTATAATTCGGTCTAGAATTAGACTTGCCTAAATGCATCACCCAAGGAGCAGGAGAATCGAAGTTTTGGGCATGAGCCCTTCTTCAGGAGCTCATGCCCGAAACGTCGATTTTCCTGCTCCTTAGATGCTGCCTGACCTGCTGCACTTTTCCAGCAACACATTTTCAGCTCTGATCTCTGCAGTCCTCACTTTCTCCTAAACGCATCACCTCACATTTGTTTGGATTGAACTCCATCTGCCACTTCTCCGCCCAACTCTCCAGTCTATCTATATTGTCCTGTACTCTCTGACAGTCCCTTATGCTTTCTGCTACTCCACCAATCTTTGTGTCATCTGCAAACTTGCTGATCATACCAACAGTGCCCTTTTCCAGATCATTTATATATATTACAATCAACAGTGGCCCCAGCACTGACCCCTGTGGAACACCACTGGTCACCTTTCTCCATTTCGAAAAGCTCCCTTCAACTACTACTCTCTGTCTCCTGTTGCTCAACCAGTTCTTTATTCAACTACTACTCTCTGTCTCCTGTTGCTCAACCAGTTCTTTATCCACCTAGCTAGAACACCCCTGCACACCATGTGACATCACTTTCTCCATTAGTCTACCATGGGGAACCTTATCAAACGTCTTACTAAAGTTCATGTATATGGCATCAACAGCCCTTCCTTCATCTATCAACTTGGTCGCTTCCTCGAAGAGCTCTATCAAGTTGGCAAGGCATGATCTCCCCCACACAAACCATGTTGCCTGTCACCGATAAGGGCTAGTTGGAAAGTGGGAGGCCTTCAAAAATGAAATAACAAGAGTTCAGAGACAGTATGTTCCTGTTCGTGCAAAGGGCAAGGCTGGTAGGTGTAGGGAATGCTGAATGACTAGAGAAATTGAGACTCTGGTCAGAAAATAGGAAGCGTGTCAGGCTTGGAATCAAGTTAATTCCTAGAGGAGAATAAGTGCAGTAGGAATATATTTAAGAGGGAAAACAAGAGGGTCAAAAGGGTACATAAGATAGCTTTGGCAAATAGAGTTAAGGAAAATCTAAACAGATTTTACAAATACATTAAGAGCAGAAGGTGTAACTGTGGAGATAATAGAGTCATAGAGATGTACAGCATGGAAACAGACCCTTCGGTCCAACCCATCCATGCGACCAGATATCCCAACCCAATCTAGTCCCACCTGCCAGCACCCGGCCCATATCCCTCCAAACCCTTCCTATTCATATACCCATCCAAATGCCTCTTAAATGTTGCAATTGTACCAGCCTCCACCACATCCTGTGGCAGCTCATTCCATACACGCACCACACTTTGTGTGAAAAGGATGCCCCGTAGGTCTCTTTTATATCTTTCCCCCCTCACCCTAAACGTATGCCCTCGAACTCTAGACTCCCCGACCCCCGGGAAAAGACTTTGTCTATTTATCCTGTCCATGCCCCTCATGATTTTATAAACCTCTATAAGGTCACCCCTCAGCCTCTGACCCTGGCAACATCCTTGTAAATCCTTTCTGAACCCTTTCAAGTTTCACAACATCTTTCCAATAGGAAGGAGACCAGAATTGCACGCAATTTTCCAACAGTGGCCTTACCAATGTCCTGTACAGCTGCAACATGACCTCCCAACTCCTGTACTCAATACTCTGACCAATAAAGGAAAGCATACCAAATGCCGCTTTCACTATCCTATCTACCTGCGACTCCACTTTCAAGGAGCTATGAACCTGCACTCCAAGGTCTCTTTGTTCAGTAACACTCCCTCGGACCTTACCATTAAGTGTATAAGTCCTACTAACATTTGCTTTCCCAAAATGCAGCACCTCACATTTATCTGAATTAAACTCCACCTGCCACTTCTCAGCCCATTGGCCCATCTGATCAAGATCCCATTGTAATCTGAGGTAACCTTCATCGCTGTCCACTCCACCTCCAATTTTGGTGTCATCTGCAAACTTACCAACTATACTTATGCTCGCATCCAAATCATTTATGTAAATGACAAAAAGTAGAGGGCCCAGCACCGATCCTTGTGGCACTCCACTGGTCACAGGCCTCCAGTCTGAAAAACAACCCTCCACCACCACCCTCTGTCTTCTACCTTTAAGCCAGTTCTGTATCCAAATGGCTAGTTCTCTCTGTATTCCATGAGATCTAACCTTGCTAATCAATCTCCCATGGGGAACCTTGTAGAATGCCTTACTGAAGTCCATATAGATCACATCCACTGCTCTGCCCTCATCAATCCTCTTTGTTACTTCCTCAAAAAACTCAATCAAGTTTGTGAGACATGATTTCCCACGCACAAAGCCATGCTATCCCTAATCAGCCCTTGCCTTTCCAAATATATGTACATCCTGTCCGTCAGGATTCCCTCCAATAACTTGCCCACCACTGACGTCAGGCTCACTGGTCTATAGTCGATGATACAAATATCTCAGCAAGGGGCCCAGCAATCACTTCCCTAGTTTCCCATAGATAGCGGCCCTTAAAGATCAATGAGGGTGCCTCTGTGTGGAACCACAAGAGATGGATGAGATACCAAATGGACATTTCATTTCCCTGTATTTACAGTGAAGAAAAGATGTGCAGCGAAGGAATTCAGGGGAGTAAATAGTGATGTCTTGAGAAGTATCTATCTTGCAGAAGAGGAGGCGCTGGAAGTCTTAAAATGCACAAATGCAGCGAAGTCCCAGATACCTGATCAGGTGTTTTCCAGAACTTTGTGGGAAGCTGGGGAGGAGATTGCTCGGGCCCCTTGCTGAGATATTTGTATCATCAACAGCCACGGGTGAGGTATCAGAAGTCTGGAGGATCGTTAATGTGGTGCCACTATTTAAGAAAGGTGGTAAGGAAAAGCCAGAGAACTGCAGACTGGTGAGCCTGACGTCAGGTGGCGGATAAGTTACTGGAGGGCAGTCTGCGGGACAGGATTTACATGTATTTCAAAAGGCAAGACCTGATTAAGAATAGTCAACATGGCTTTGTGCATGGGAGATCGTGTCCCACCAAGGTGATTGAGTTTTTTGAAGAGGTGACAAAGAAGATTGATGAAGGCAGAGCAATAGACATTGTCTGTACAGACTTCAGCAAGGCCTTTGACAAGATTCCACATAGTAGACTGGTTAGCAAGGTGCGATCACATGGGGTCCAAGGAGAGCTAGCCAACTGGATACAAATTTGGCTTGAAGACAGAGGGTGGTGGTGGAGGGTTCTTTTTCAGACTGGAGGCCTGTGACCAACGGTGTGCCGCAAGGATCAGTGCTGGGTCCACTGCTTTTCTTCATTTATATAAACGCTTTGGATATGAAGACAGGCGATATAGTTAGTAAGTTTGCAGATGACACCAAAATTGGAGGTGTAGTGGACAGCGAAGAAGGTTAGCTCAGATTACAACAGGATCTCAATCAGATGGGCCAATGGACTGAGGAGTGGGAGATGGAATTTAATTTAGATAAATGTGAGGTGCTGCATTTTGGAAAAGCAAATCAGGGAAGGATTTGTACAGTTAATGGTAAGGTCCTAGGGAATGTTGCTGAACAATGAGATCTTGGAGTGAAGGTTCATCTCTTTGAAAGTGGAGTTGAAGGTAAACAGGGTGGTGAAGGTGTTTGGCACGCTTGCCATCATTGGTCACTGCATTAACCTGGGGCATCATGTTGCGGATGTACAGGACAGTGGTGAGAAGACATTTAGAATGCTGTATACAGTTCTGGTCTCCCTGCTATAGGAAGGATGTTGTGAAACATGAAAGGGTTCAGAAAAGATTTACAAGTATGTTGCCAGGGTTGGAGAATTTGAGCTACAGGGAGATACTGAACAGGCTGGGATTGTTTTCCATGGAGCGTCGGAGGCTGAGGGGTCACCTTATAGAGGTTTGTAAAATCATGAGGGGCATGGATAGGATAAATAGGCAAAGTCTTTTCCCTGGGGTGGGGGAGTCCAGAACTAGAGGGCATAGGTTTAGGGTGAGAGGGGAAAGATATAAAAGAGACCTAAGGGGCAACTTTTTCACACAGAGGGTGGTGGGTTTATAGAATGAGCTGCCAGAGAAAGTGGTGGAGGCTGGTACAATTGCAACATTTAAAAGGCATTTTGATGGGTATATGAACAGGAAGGGTTTGGAGGGACGTGAGCCGGGTGCTGGTAGGTGGGAGTAGATTGGGTTGGGATTGGCATGGACAAGTTGGACCAAAGGATCTGTTTATGTGCTATACATCTCTATGACTCTATGACTCCAAATAGGACTAGATTAGATTAGGATATCTAGTTGGCATAGATGGGTTGGACCAAAGGGTCTGTTTCCGTGATATCTGACTCTATGACTTTGATATGAAGCAAATTTATTAGCTTAATCTACTTAATATATATTGGAGATATATGCAAACTAGTGAGTGGAGTGGTAGGATTAAGAACGATACCTTCAAACCAGACCATTACAGGCTAATCATTACGGACTAATGGGACTTGACAGTGAGCAATTGGAGCAAGTGGAAAAGCATGTCGAAAGCAGGCCTAATGCAAAATCAGGCAGCTTTCATTGGGAGGTAACGTTGTGACACTAAACTGTCTGTGAGAACTGTCGTGTCGGGCCCCTGCAAGGTGAAGTCCGAGGGCAGGTAACACATGCATTCAGTTGATAACAAGTCTCACTGTCTTCTTATAATCGCAAATCCCAGCCCGAGGTGAAGTTCACTGAATGGAGCATAGTCCCTAACGTTAGGACTATTCTGCATCTCAGATTACATGCTGTGTCTCCACGTTGTAGTACTTTCAGTACTTTTCCAGACATTCTGTTCCGCAGAAAACAAGTTTAAAACATCTCCAGATGACTCCATGTTAACTCAACAGAAGAATGATTCGGAGATGCCAGTGTTGGACTGGGGTGTGCAGCGTTAAAAATCACACAACACCAGGTTATAGTCCAACAAGTTTAATTGGAAGCACACTACCTTTCGGAGCGACGCTCCTTCATCAGGTGATAGCGTCGCTCCGAAAGCTAGTGTGCTTCCAATTAAACCTGTTGGACTATAACCTGGTGTTGTGTGATTTTCAACAGAAGAATGG
>NC_057753.1:429336-445297 GCF_004010195.1 Chiloscyllium plagiosum
TGACACCAATCTGCCATGCCTCTCAGACTGAATTGACTTCTGATCATTGTAGATTTGACACTCCCCATCAAGGCGATGGTTCACCCATTGAAACCAACATGAACAACACTTTATGATTACTGAGTCTACTTAACAATAACACACTCGTGTATTACGTTTCACATGGTAATGCCCAGATCCATACACTGAACATCACCTTCACATAACATTATCCCGTAGGTTTCATGCCCTTAGCATGAGGTGAATGAATTTCTTTCTAACAGTGTGCAGATTTTACTGTATGTCTGTGAACATGTTTTCTCCAGGATATTTCCGTTTTTGCTTTGAATGTATCCAGTTAGCAACGTTGCACTATTGATACATCCCATTACTTGCAGATCTGATTAATATTCATCATGGAATGGATATTGGGTTATCAATAAACTCGTCCAGACTTGTATATCAGCAGATTTCATGTATTCCATCAATATTTGCATCTCTTCACCAGTCAGCTTGTCATCCTGTTTCCGTATTCCTGCATGTCTCGAAGCAAACACTCAGAGACACAGTGTGGCTCTACCGTATTTACCATTATTCCCAGCCATGGCCAGAGCACGATCGCCCATGTACGCTCGAGTTCCTGATCTTCTTTCAAACAGCAGATTTTTGAGGAATTATTTCGTCACTTTCAGGGAGCTCCCTCCAAACAAGGCAACATTTATATTGATTGGGTGACCGTTACAATCAGTGAGCATCAACAGTAAAGATTGCGTGGGAAATCATGTCTCACAAACTCGATTGAGTTTTTTGAAGAAATAACAAAGAGGATTGACGAGGGCAGAGCAGTAGATGTGATCTATATGGACTTCAGTAAGGCGTTCGACAAGGTTCCCCATGGGAGACTGATTAGCAAGTTTAGATCTCACGGAATACAGGGAGAGCTAGCCATTTGGATACAGAAATGGCTCAAAGATAGAAGATAGAGGGTGGTGGTGGGAGGGTTGTTTTTCAGACCGGAGGCCTGTGACCAGTGGAGTGCCACAAGGGTCGGTGCTGGGTCCTCTACTTGTTTTCCTTTTGATAAATGATTTGGAATCAAGCACAAGAGGTATGGTTAATAAGTTTGCAGAAGACACCAGAATTGGAGGTGTGGTGGACAATGAAGAGGGTAACCTCAGATTACAAGAGGATCTTGATCAGATGGGCAAATGGGCTGAGGAGTGGCAGATGGAGTTTAATTTAGATAAATGTGAGATGCTGCATTTTTGGAAAGCAAATCTTAGCAGGTAAGGTCCTAGGGAGTGTTGCTAAACAAAGAGACCTTGGAGTGCAGGTTCATAGCTCCTTGAAAGTGGAGTCGCAGGTAGATAGTATAGTGAAGAAGGCATTTGGTATGCTTCCTTTTCTTGGTCAGAGTATTGAGAACAGGAGTTGGGAGGTCATGTTGCGGCTGTACAGGACATTGGTTAGGTCACTGTTGCAATATTGCGTGCAATTCTGGACTCCTTCTTATCAGAAAAATGTTGTGAAACTCGAAAGGGTTCAGGAAAGGTTTACAAGGATGTTGCCAGGGTTGGAGGATTTGAGCTTTTAGGAGAGACTGAACAGACTGGGGCTGTTTTCCCTGGAGCGTCGGAGGCTGAGGGGTGACCGACAAAATTATGAGGGGCATGGATAGGATAAATAGACAAAGTCTTTTCCCTGGGGTCGGGGAGTCCAGAACTAGAGGGCATAGGTTGAGAGTGAGAGGGGAAAGATATTAAAGAGACCTTAGGGGCAACGTTTTCGTACAGAGGGTGGCGCATGTATAGAATGAGCTGCCAGAGGAAGTGGTGGAGGCTGGTACAATGACAGCATTTAAAAACATTTGGATGGGTATGTGAATAGGAAGAGTTTGGAGGGATTATGGGCCGGGTGCTGGCAGGTGGGACTAGATTGGATTGGGATATCTGGTCGGCATGGACGGGATGGACCGAAGGGTCTGTTTCCGTGCTGTACATCTCTATGATTCGATGACTCTGTTTAGACAACTGGCATTACACAATGGATGTCCCTCACCTCGTTAAACCACTGCCTTTGCCTCCAGCACCTTAGTGTTTCCTGTGGGTTCTTATCTGGTTAAAGTCATGCTAGCTGATCCTGTGTTAGGCAAACCTAAACTTAACTCTCTCCCTTCCTGCTCATACCTTATACACATTCTCAAGCTGGAAGTCAAAGATCACTTTGTCGTGCTTCACCTGTCCAGGATTGTAAGTCTTTGGAATAATCACACCATCACATTGTACCTGATAACACAGGCCATTTGAGCTGTTGCTTTGAGGTGGAGGGGTTGATTTATCAAGAATGGCTGAACAGCTTCGGCCTTTATTCATTACCGTTTTGAGGAATGAGGGGCGATCTTGTTGAAACACACAATATTCTGACGGCCTTGTCAGTTGACATGTGGGATGAGTCGCAAACTCGGGGATATAGTTCCAGAATAAGGCTGCATTAATTTAAACCTGAGATGTGATGGAGTTCTTTTCTCCCAGAGGGTGAAGGTCTGAACTGCTCTACCCCAGAGTGTTATGGAGGCAGTTTCAAGAGGAGCGGTTTAGGTGTTTAGAGTCAGAGAGGTCCACAGCATGAAAACAGGCTCTGTTGCCCAATTTATCTAATTCCATTTGCCTGCATTTGGTCCGTATCCCTCCATACCTACCACTCCCACGTACCTGTCTAAATGTTTCTCAAATGACACAATTGTACTCACTTCCACCATTAACTCTGGCAGCCCGTTCCAGACACTGTGAAAAACATTGTTCTCTCTTTGTACCTCTTTTGTACCTCTCCTCTCTCACCTTCAACCTATGCCCTCTCATTTTAGACTCCCCTACCATGGGAAAAAGCTGTTGGCTATCTACCTCATCTGTGCCACTCATGGTTTTATAGACCTCTGTAAGGTTATTCTTCAGCCTCCAACGCTCCGGGGGAAAACATCCCAGACTATTCAACCTCTCCTTATAACTCAAACCTTCCAGTCCAAGTAGCATCCTGGTGCTACACTGTTTCTAGTTTAATAACATCCTCTCTATAGTATGATGATCAGAATAGCACACTGTGCTCCAAGTGAGGCCTCACCAACACCTTATACAGTTTCAACAATTTGTCCCAATCCTATACTCAATATTCTGACTGATGAAAGCAAGCCTTCTTCTCCATCCGGTCTACCCAGACTCCACTTTCAAGAAGCTATGAACCTGTGCCCTGACATCTCTTTGTTCTATAACACTCTGCAGGGCCCTTCCATTGTGTACGTCCTGCCCTGGTTTGATGCAACACCTTGCATTTATCTAAATTAAACTCCATCTGCCATTCCTCTGCCCACTGGCTGAGTTGATCAAGTTCTCACTGCATTCCCAATTAACCTTCTTCACTGTCCACTGTACCACCAAGCTTGGTGTTATCTGCAAACTTACTGACCATTTTTAAAGTATTGAGAATACTGCTCCTACATTTTATGAACTTATATCAGAATTGAGGAGAAACAACTTCTACCAGAGGGGAATTCACTCCCCCAACGTGCGGTGGATGCTGGGACAGTGAGGAAATTTGAGGAGGAGTTATACGGATTTTTGACTGGTAATGGTGGGAAGGGATATGAGAGAAGGCAGGAAAATGGGGGTGAGGTGCATATCAGGGAGAAAGTGAGGACTGCAGATTCTGGAGATCAGAGTCGAGGGTGAGGTGCTGGAAAAAGCACAGCAGGTCAGGCAGCATCCGAGGAGCAGGACAAATCAATGTTTCGAGCATAAGCCCTTCATCAGGAGGTGGGAGGTGGGGGTGGGGGAGCTGAGAGATAAATGGGAGCAGGGGTGGGAAGGTGAGGGATTATAACAGACATGATTGAATGGTGGAGCAGACTCGATGGGCTGAATGGCGTAATTTTGCTCCTGTATCTTACGGATTTATGAGAAGTTGAGGGCGATGAGGAGTTTGCATGAAAGGGGAGTTGAGGCCTGGGACAGATCAGCCGTGATCTTGCTGAATGGCAGGGTAGGTTTGACGCACTTCTGATCCTATTTTTCTAACATTGTTATGACATCTGTGAGCCTCATGAAGCTTGGGAGGCACGAGTTGATGCGAGACTCTTTCAAATTGGCAACTGAGATTACATCGGCATCGGTCAAACGTAAAATGCACCAGTTCCTGCCCTTTTACCAGGGAAGCATTCACTCCAACATCAACATTATCCAAAGCCTCTCATGTCAAGGTCGTCCAGGCAATACTCGCATAGGGAGGGGTGGTGGTGCAGCGTATTTATTGGAATGATACCTGAACATCAGGGATGAAAGTACCAGGAGACGTTACAGAAATCAGTGGTGCATTTCCAGGAATTTAGAAAAGCGTGAATTCATCAAAATCTGTGAAATGAGGTTAGTGGGCAGTGGTGAGACCACATGTGCACAGCCGTGCACATTACTGGTCACCTTATTCCAGGATGGATGGAAATATGTTGGATTCGGGTCACAGAGGCTTTACCAGACCTAAGCTGAAAATGTGTTCCTGGAAAAGCGCAGCAGGTCAGGCAGCATCCAGGGAACAGGAGAATCGACGTTTCGGGCATAAGCCCTTCTTCAGGAAGATTCTGAAGATTCTTCAGGATTCCTGAAGAAGGGCTTATGCCCGAAACGTCGATTCTCCTGTTCCCTGGATGCTGCCTGACCTGCTGCGCTTTTCCAGCAACACATTTTCAGCTCTGATCTCCAGCATCTGCAGACCTCACTTTCTTCTTACCAGACCTAAGACCTGGAATGGCCAGATTGTCTTATGAGTCGGGAATGTGGTGTTGGAAAAGCACAGCAGGTTAGGCAGCATCCGAAGAGCAGGAGAGTCGACGGTTCGGGCAAAAGCCCTTCTTCAGGAATGAGGCCTCCTCCTCTCTCTGCAAGAACAAGCTCTCCTCCTCTCTCTACAAGTATCTTGAAGACGTTCTCCTCCTCTCTCTACAAGGGCCTCATTCCTGATGTAGGGCTTTTGCCCGAAATGTCGATTTTCCTGCTCCTCGGATGCTGCCAGACCTGCTATGCTTTTCCAGCACCACACTCTCGACTCTGACTGTCCAGCATCTGCAGTCCTCACTTTCGCCAGGTAGTCTTCTGAGGAAAGGTTTGACAGGCTAAGCTTGTGTCAGTTCGAGTTTCAAACAGTAAGAGCAGCTTTGAAACCTCTTGAAACATAGAGGATCCTGAGGAGTCTTTGACGGGGTAGACGTGGAGGGGATGTTTTCACTCCTGGGAGAAGCTAGAACTCGGGAGCACTGTTTAAAAATCAGGGGATTCCCAGTTAAAACAGAGATAAGTTGAAATTTCTTCTCACAAGGTTATTTGGAACTCTCTTCCAGTGGAAGCAGAGTCTTGAAAAGTTTAAGGCAGAGGCAGATACATTCTTGATGAGAAAGGGTGTGGAAAGGGGAAGTGGGAAGATGGATTTGAGGTTACAATATGATCAGCTATGCCCGCATTGAAGGTCAGAGCAGGTGTGAGGGACCGAATGGCCAATCCCACTTCCTTATTCGGACATGAAGAGATTACATTACATTATTACATTACAGTACAGTGTGGAAACAGGCCCTTCGGCCCAACAAGTCCACACCGACCCGCCGAAGTGCAACCCACCCATGCCCCTACATTTACCCATTACCTAACACCAAGGGCAATTTAGCATGGCCAATTCACCTGACCTGCACATCTTTGGACTGTGGGAGGAAACCGGAGCACCCGGAGGAAACCCACGCAGACACGGGGAGAATGTGCAAACTCCACACAGTCAGTCGCCTGAGGCAGGAATTGAACCTGGGTCTCAGGCGCTGTGAGGCAGCAGTGCTAACCACTGTGCCACTGTGCCGCCCACAAGAGGAGCCGTTCCAACAGGCAACATTGTGCCCACTGGCCGAAGGATCTCCGCGATGATGGGGCACAGCCTGAGGATTACAGCCAGACTTTTCTGGAGTGAAAAGAGGAGAGACTTCCATACCCAGAGAGTGGTTAGGCTTTGGAACTCTCTTCTACAAAGGCAAGTTCATTGGTGATCAATTCTGTGTTTTAACACTGACAGAAAGAGATTTTTGTTATCCTGAGGAATATGGGGTAAAGTTGGGGAGAGGCGATGGTATTTTATGGAGGGAGGTAATCCCAATGGATGGTGAACAGGTTTGAAGCAGAATTCTTGGCTCTGCTAACTCTGCGAAGGGGATAATTTGCCAGTCTGATGTGATTGTGAGCTGATTGTTCAGTGGAGAGGAGTCGTTGACACAAAGGCTGCTGATATTAAACATACACGCCCATAAGACGTCTTTGTTCCACACAAAATCTCATCATTCCCCAAAACCCAGCCTTCCGACAGTCCACTCCTGGAGGGCCGACTCCTCAGGCCGACAATCTTCAATGGCAGGGGTTGTCCCAGAGGGACTGTTGGGAGCTTTGGGCTGTGTGTTGTTAGGAACCATAGTACTGTTACACATACAACAATTCATATACACACACACACGTAGGGAATTCAAAATTCAAAGACATTGCAGGTGCCTCTCTATCCAGAGACCAATTGTCCCAGCAGTTAACAGGCTCAAGCAAGCTTGCCCATCTCCTACTTTAAAGTGAACTTCAAAAGATTCATTGGCCTTTTTTTCAAGTGTCTGTCTTAAGACGGTAGACTCAGGAGCATCGCAAAGCATGCCAAACCTCCACAGGATAATTACAAGGTTAATTTTAGACCGGACACTTAAACCTGCCATCTCACTTTCATCAGGAACAGATCCCAGTTTGAGACCAATCTCTGATTTAACAGCACATTTCCAGCATTCACCGTTGTTCTTACAGTCTCGAAATCTGCTTGTAAAGGGGTTTGTGTTATCGAGTCAGTCGGCATGAAAACAGAGCCTTTGGTCCACCAAGTCCACGTCGACCATGTTCCCAAAGCAAACTAGTCCCATCTGCCTGAGCTAGGTCCCTATCCTTCCAAACCTTTGCTATTCACGAACTTATCCAAATGTCTTTTCAATGGACTAACTGAACCTGCATTCACCACTTGCTTTAGCAGTTCATTTCACACGTGAACCACTGTCTTGCCCTTTTCAAATCTTTTTCCTCTCACCTTAAAAATGTGCCCACTGGTTTTGAACTCCCCCACCCCTGGGAAAAGACCCTAGTTCATTCACCTTACCTATGGCCCTCATGGTTTTATAAACCTCAATAGGGTCACCCCTCAAGCTACTACACTCCTAGAAGGCCTATTCCTTAAGCCTACAATCTTCAAGGGCAGGGGTGAAAGAAGTCCCAGCCTTTTCAGCCTACATTTTTTTTATCTGAAACCCTCCATTCTCGACAATGTCCTAGTAAATCTCTTCTGAACCCTCTCCAGTTTAATAATATCCTTCCTATAAGAGGGTGACCAGAATTGCACACAGTACTCTAGAGGAGGCCTCACCAACATCTTATATCCTTTTAGACCCTTTCTGGGAGCTCTGACCCATGGGAGAGCGTGGTGTGGACATGTTTCTTACACACCTTAGGATTAACCCTCACGGGATTGTGCTGCCAGTGAAGAGAGGTGAGAAAGACCACAGTGCCGTTTGTTCCTCTCAGTGTGACCCTGGAGGACCACTCCCAAGGCTGAATATGTGTTCCTGCTTTGTGATCCTCCCGCCCCTCCCCCACCCCCAGACTGTCCTTCCTGAGCTCCAGCCAAGCGATGGTCAACACTTGGGTGGAAAAGGTAAAAACAAGGACCGCAGATGCTGGAAACCAGAGTCTGGATTCGAGTGGTGCTGGAAAAGCACAGCAGATCAGGCAGCATCTGATGAGCAGGAAACCCTATTCCTGATGAAGGGCTTTTGCCCGAAACGTCGATTTTCCTGCTCCTCGGATGCACCCTAACCTGCTATGCTTTTCCAGCATCACTCTAATCTAGACTTGGGTGGAAAAGACAGAAAATGTGTTTAAATTAAAGCTGACTCACTTGAAATTTATCCAGAGTAGTCAATTGCGGGTCCAGTAATTTAAATCAGTAACATCCCTCAGCAGCAAACTTGAAGCATTGAAACGAGTGGTGGTTCGGTCAGGAACGTGTTTAGCAGCAGCGATAACAGCGAAGGCCCAGTCGTGTGTGGACTTGCTGGTGCCTCAGCAGGTGAAGTGGCCGAACAAAGCTCTTGGCACACAGGGGGACCAGGTGAACGGACGCTCCCCGGTGTGGCTGCCCTGGCGTGTCAGCAGACCCCGTGGGCTCTTCAAGCTCTCGTCACACCGGAAAGGTCTGTCAACTGTGTGACTGTGGAGGTGGGTTTCCAGCTGGGAGGGAGAATTGAATCCCTTCCCACAATAAGAACATCTACACGGTCTCTCTCTGTGGTGCTCACGTCCTTGCATCCCTCCAGGTTGGCAGTTAGCTGAAGCCTCTTCCACGTGCACTTTTCTCCCCACTATGGACGGTGCGTTGTTCTCTTCAAGCTGTGTAATTGGTTAAAGCTCTTTCTACAGTTAGTTCACTGGAACACTCTCACTTGGGTGCATGTCTTGGTGCTTCCTCCAGTCACACCAAAGTTTAAAATCTTCTGAAGCAGACTGACCAGGTAACATTATTCAGAGGCTGTGCTGAGCGTCTCCCAGGTCTTGACATGATGCTGTGGAATTCTGCCTGAAGATCTTCCCCTTTGAATATCCTGCAGAAGGAGAATACAAAAAGTCATCAGTGTCAGTCCTGGACAGAAATCAGAACAGACAATTCTCATTTCTGTGAACTTCAGCACTCCCCAAAAGCTGTAAATCCCTGCCTCTCACATACACACATACGCTCACATCCTCCCTGGGCTGAAATGCACTGTCTCCATCACCCCTTTCCTCCCTTCCCAGTTTTCTCCCTCCCTCCGCTCTGGTCGGGTTCAGTTCTCCAGCCCCTTCTGGCAGATCAAGACAGAGGCAACGGGGGGTCAATCGTTTCCTCTCCTGGCCAGTGGGAGCCTCAAGCTCTGCCCACCCTGTTCCCTCCCCAAGGCAGCCTGTTCCCTGTAGCGCCTTGCCAGCCACTCCCAGGATGGCAGACAGAGGGTTGTCTGAGTAACTCGGCCCGTCCGTGGGGAGCAACTCCTAACACAGTTTTGGTTTGTATCCTGAGGCCCAGCCCAGCCCTGTCACTGCACCAATACCTCCCTTTGTGCCCACAATGGTCACCTGTCTCCTGGGTATTGAGGAAATGATAACCTAGTGGCATTTTCAAGAGACTATTAATCAAAAAACTCAGCTAATACTCTGGTTCGAATCCCACCACATGGCAGATGGTGGAATTCAAATTCAATGAAAATCTGGATTAAGAATCTACTGGTGACCATGAAATTATTGCAGATTGTTGGAAAAATCCATCTGGTTCACCGATGGCCTTCAGGGAAGGAAATCTGCCATCCTTACCTGGTCTGGCCGACAAGCAGCTCCAGAACCACAGCAATGCAGTTGACTCTCAGTTGCCCTCTGAAATGGCCTAGCAAGCCAGTCAGTTGTACCAATTCCCAGAAAGTCTCAAAGAAATGAAACAGGATGGATCACCTGACATCGACCATGGCACCAGAAAAGACAATGGCAGAAACAGTCGACCCTGCAAAGTCCTCCTCACTAAGGTCAGGGAGCTCGTGCCAACATTGGAAAGGCTGTCTCACAGACTAGTCAGCAACAGCCTGACACAGTCATGCTCACGGAATCATACCTTACAGATAATGTCCCAGACACCACCATCATCATCCTCCGATATGGCCTGTCTCACCGGCAGCGACAGACCTAGCAGAGGAGGCGGATACAGTGGGATACAGATGTGGGAGTAGCCCTGGAATGACTCAACATTGACTCCGCACCCCATGAAGTCTCGTGACTTCAGGTTAAACACGCCCAAGGAAGCCTCCTGCAGATTACCACGTACTGTCCTCCTTCGGCTGATAAAATGGTACTCCTCCACCTTGAACAACCCTTTAGAGGAAGCACCGAGGATGGCAAGGGCATGAAATGTACTCTAGGTGGGGAATTTCAAAGACCACCACCAAGAGTGGCTGGGCAGCAGTGCCACTGAACAAGCTGGTCAGGACCTAAAGGGCAGACTGGGTTGGCAGCAGATGGTGAGGGAGCGAACAACAGCGCAAAACCTTATCCTTACCAACCTACTGGCAGCAGATGCAACTTTTGTTTTGGCAGTATCGCTAAGAGTGACCACTGCAGAGTCCTTGTGGAGGCGAAGTTCCATCTTCACGTTGAGAATAGCCTCCATTGTGTTGTCTGGCACTATCACTGTGCTAAACGGGACAGACTTCAAACAGATCTAGAATGAGGAAAGTTTGTCCAGCAGGCTAAGATAAAAGATAGGGAGGAGGGACTTGGGGGAGGGGCGTCGGAAATGTGATAGGTGGAAAAAGGTCAAGGTGAGGGTGATAGGACAGATTGGGGTGGGGGCGGAGAGGTCGGGAAGAAGATTGCAGGTTAGGGAGGCGGTGCTGAATTTGATGGATTTGACTGAGACAGGCTGGGGGGAGGGGAAATGAGGAAACTGGTGAAATCCGAGTTCATCCGGGATGAACCATCAAGCCAAGGGTTACCATCAAGCCAAGGGTTCAATCTTGGTTCAGTGAACAGTGCAGGAGGGCATGCCAGGAGCACCGAGGCATACCTGAAAATGAGGTAACAACCTGGTTGAAGCTACCAAACAACATTACATGCGTGCTAAACAGAATAAGCAGCAAGTGGTTGACCGAGCTAAGCGATTCCACAACCAACGGATGAGATTGAAGCTCTGCAGTCCTTCCACATCCAGTTGTGAATGGTGGAGGACAATTAAGCAGCTCACTGGAGGAGGAGGCTTCATAAATATCCCCATCTTCAATGATGGAAGAGCCCAGCACATCAGTGCAAAAGATAAGGCTGTAGTATTCACAGCAATCTTCAGCCAGAGGTGCCAAATGGATGAACTATCTCGGTCTCCTCCAGTGGTCTTCAACGTTAAGATACCAGCCTTTAGCCAACTTGATTCACTCCACATGATACCAAGAAACAGTTGGAGACACTGCATATTGGAAAGGCTATGGGCCCTGACAACATTCCAGCAATAGTACCGAAAACTTGTGCGCCAGAACTTGCTGGTCCCCTGGTGAGCAGTTACAAAACTGGCATCTGCCCGACAATGTGGAAAATTGCTGAGGTACATCTTCTGCATAAAAAGCAGGACAAATGCAATCCAACCAATTACTGCCCCATTAGTCCACTCTAGATCATCAGTAAACTAATGAAAGGGGTCAACAATGCAACCAAGCAGCACCCACTCAGCAATAACCTGCTCAGTGATGTCTAGTTTGGGTTCCCCCAGGGCTACTCTGCTCCTGATCTCATCACAGCCTTGGTTCAAACATGGACAAAAGAGCTGCATTTGAGAGGGGAGGGGAGAGTGACTACCTTTGACATCAAGGCTGCATTCAGACGAGTGTGGCATCAAAGAGGCCTGAGCAAAACTAGGAGTCAATAGGTATCGGGGGCAAACTCTCTGCTGGTTGGAGTCATACATAGGAGCTAGCACATAGGAAGGTGATTGTGGTTGTTGGAGGTCAGTCATCTCAGCTCCAGGACATCACTGCAGGAGTTCCTCAGGGTAGTGTCCTAGGCCCAACCATCTTCAGCTTCTTCATCAATGACCTTTGCTCCATCATAAGGTCAGAAGTGGGGATGTTCGCCGATGACTGCACAATGTTCAGCACCATTTGCGACTCCTCAGATGCTGAAGTGGTTCATCTTCAAATGCAACACATTCTGGAAAATATCCAGGCCTGGGCTGAGAAGTGGCAAGAAACATTCGTGTGACACACATGCCAGGCAATGAATATCACTAATTGTCTCTAATTAGTTCCTCTTGACATTCAACGGTGTTACCATCACTGAATAGTCCTCATCAACTTCCTGGGGTTTACTACTGACTATATAGTCTCAACTGGACTCGTCACAACAACACAGTGGCTATAACAGCAAGTCAGAGGCTAATAATACTGCACTGCATAACTCACCTGACTATGCACAGCCTGTCCATCATCTACAAGGCACAAGTCAGGAGTGTGATGGAATACTCCCCACTTGCCTGGATGAGTGCAGCCCCAGGGACACTCAAGAAACTTGACACCATCTGGGACAAACCAGCCCCCTGTATGATTGGCACCACATCCACAAGCATCCACTCCCTCCACCACCGATGCTCAGTAGCAGCAATGTGTAATTTGCAGAAATTCACCAAAGATCCTCAGACAGCACCTTCCAAACCCCCAACCCCGTCCATCTAGAAGGATATGGGAGCACCATCCCCTGCAAGTTCCCCTCCAAGCCACTCACCATCCCAACTTGGAAATATATCACCCATTCCTTCACAGTCGCTGGGTCAAAATCCTGAAATTCCCTCCCGAATGACATTGTGGATCAACCCACAGCAGGTGGACTGCAGCAGTTCAAGAAGGCAGCTCACTCCCCAACCTTCTCAATGGCAAATAGGGCTGGGCAATAAATCCTGGCCAGCAAGACACTCGCATCCCACAGATGAAATTTAAAAAAATATATGAAGCAGTCTGTGACCATATGCAGCAAGACCTGGACAAAATCTCCTCTGTCTCCTCAGATATTGAAGCAGTCCGTGAACATGTACAGCAACACATGGACACCACTCAAGCTTGAGCTGGTAAGTAAGGTTTAAGCTACACAAGGGCTAAAAGTTGACACCACCAAGAAAAAAAACCATCTAAGCTCCCTCCCCTTACGTTCTATTGCATTTTGCCCATGAATTCCCCACTGACCAGAAAGTGAACTGGATTCGCCAGCTAAATACAATGATTAGAGTGGTGCTGGAAAAGCACAGCAGACCAGGTAGCATCCACGGAGCAGGAAAAGTCCTGATGAAGGGCTTTTGCCTGAAAGTTCAATTTTTCCTGCTCTTCGGATGCTGCCTGGCCTGCTGTGCTTTTCCAGCACCACTCTAATCTTGACTGCCTACTGTAAGAATAGCAAGTCTAAACACATTCCAGTGGTGTTCAGTATCACTGCCATCATCAACATCTCTCACCAACAACATTAGAAGATCACCATTTGACCAGCCATATTAATATTGTGGCTACAACGTCAGGTCAGAGGCTGGGAATTCTGCTGCTCGTAACTCAACTCCTGTCACCCCAAGGCCTGGCCAAGATCTACAAGGTACAAAGTGATGGAGTGCTCTCCAGTTTCCCGGATGGATGCAGCTCTGACAACACACAGGAATCTCCACAGTATCCCAGACAAAACTGGCCACTTGGATTGGCACCACATTCTTCCACCTTCAAAATTCCTTCACTTCACTGCCGACTCACATGGGGCAAGGGCGCGTACCGTCTACAGAATGTGGTTCAGCAGCTCACCTAGGCAACACCAAGTGGGGCTTCCAAAGCCAAGACCTCTGCACACCTAGAACACGGTTTCCCAGCTTCAGGACCCCAAGCAAGGTCAAATCTTGGGGGCGACAATCTCCAAAGCGGCAAAGGCCAGTCACCTCCTTTTCCCCTTTCTTTCACTAAACTTCTTCCCCTTATCCTTCCTCGCCCTCACCAGCCACTGGCTTTTACACTTCTCGCTCAGGAGTTGGAACAATTTCCAGGCTTCAAAACCTGTTCCTGTGGAGGAAGAGCAATCTGAGCAATGGACACGGGGAGCAGGTACATGTGAACACCACTACTTGCGAGCTCCCCTTCCAAGCCGCACAATATCTTGATTTGGAACAATGTTCTTTCAGCATGAAAGGCCTTGGCACTAAGGCAAAGTACTTGAACTCCTTAACGGCACTGCAGCGATTCAAGGAAGCAGCCCTTCATCACTTTTCCCAAGGGAAATGAAAAATGGGCACTAAATCCTGGCCTAGCCAGTGATGCCCAAGTCCGAAGAACGAAGAGAAAGAAAATCCGACCAGCCTTTCAATATTTTAAAATATTTTCCTGAAGACATTGTAAGCAAGTTTGAAGAAAGCTAGACCTCCGCAGAGAACTTTCTCTTCCAAAGCACCGAGAATGTGCTACGGAGGGAGACATCCACTGGAGTGGGCACTCCCTCAAACACACAGTCGACAGTGCAAGGGAGCAGCGTGAGAAAGCAACTGCCTGCATCTCTTTTACATGCTGGCGGAGTGGGAGGGGGAGATAAAGTGTTTGGCCACAGTGGATTGGGGTTGTTTAGCGTGGACTCTCCCGCTCCTTGGATGCTGCCTGACCGGCTTTTCCAGCACCACACTTTTTGACTTGGAAATGTATCACCGTTTCTTCATTGTCGTTGGATCAAAGCCCTGTAACTTCCCGCCTAACGGCGTTGTGGGTTTCCCAACAGCACGTGGACTGCAGCAGTTCAAGAAGGCAGCTCACCACCACCTTCTCAAGGGGCAACTAGGTGTGGGCATTAAAGGCTGGCCCAGCCAGCGATGGCCACGTTCATAAAAGAACAGAAAAGTAACCTGCCCTTCAAACCATTGGCAATAGGTTGGTGACCTGTTTCAGGAGAATCCAGTTATGGAGACAGATGGAAACAGCTGTACACAGTTGTCTTGAGAAGAAAACTGAAGATCAGAGATGGTACAGCCATCTAAACACTGGTGGAAGTGGCTGTAGCCATGGAAGACAGCTTATTCTTTGGTTGAACGGCTGATAGCTCCGAGCAACAGGAAGGGAATAGCTCGAAACCCAAAGAATATGTGTTCGACAAACAAAGAGCAACTGACTATGAGTTCCAGTTGGTGTTTAGGATTCTCACCATTCCTCACTTCAAATGCCGATTCAAATACCAAAGGACCAGGCACCTAATGACATTTGATTAATAACTTTTATGAATAAAAACATCGAGTGCGACCGACTCCATCCATGGCATTGATGCCACGTCAACACCAAGACAAAGAATTCAGCAAGACTAGTTGGTTGCTTCTCTCTGCAAGTTATTAAGATATGTGCCCTAATCTTATGACACTGACTATGAGCCCAATAGCCCAGCACATTCAGTGCAGCTCTGTCCTGCTCATTCATTGTCAAAGGGGCTGGTTTCTTGTTCTGTGGGGCGTAGGGGAAACTGTCATCATTCACTTGCAATGTCCATTGTTGTATTTTCTTTACAACACCACACAGAAGCCTTCACCACTTGAGCCGGAGACCTTCAAACACCCCATCTCTTCCAAACAGCGTTCCAAAAATAATGCAAAGCTCTTGCCAAACTGCCCCACCGTCCTTTATATACCCCGCTGCCAACACATTTCACCTTCACATTCAAAACAGGACATTTGATCAGCATTGGAGAGACATTGGCTTGCAGGTGTTATGGAGTTCCAGTAATAGCGCACCTCATTTGGGGGGTGTGTGCGTGTGCGTGGTTGTCGCTCGGTTTTTGCGTTTATGTGTGACGATAAGTTTGCATCTGTGTTTGTCCCAGTAAGAGCACTCATTTGTCTGTGTTTGTCCTGTGTTCGTTTGCTCCAGTATGCATGTGTGTTTATCCCTGCGTGTGTCTGTTTGCTCCTGTATCTGTGTCTGTGTTTATCCCTGTGTCTGTTTGCTCCTGTTTGCGTGCCTGTGTTTGTCCGTGTGTCCCTGTTTGCGTGCCTGTGTTTGTCCCTGTGCATGTCTGTTTGCTCCTGTATGCGTGTCTGTGTTTGTCCCTGTGCATGTCTGTTTGCTCCTGTATGCGTGTTTGTTCCTGTGGGTGTGTGTTTGCTTCTGTATGCGTATCTGTGTTTATCCCACTGTGTTGTCTGTTTGCTCCCGTAAGAGTTATAGCTGGGGGAAAGGCAATTACGATGCGATTAGGCAAGATTTAGAAAGCGTAGGATGGGGAAGGAAACTGCAGGGGATGGGCACATTAGAAATGTGGAGCTTATTCAAGGAAAAGCTCCTGTGTGTCCTAGATAAGTATGTACCTGTCAGGCAGGGAGGAAGCTGTAGAGC
>NC_057753.1:445406-447266 GCF_004010195.1 Chiloscyllium plagiosum
GACAGCATTCACTCTAGAAAACGACAATGTTGTCGAGGAGAGTACTGAGATACAGGCTACTAGACTAGGTGGGATTGAGGTTCACGAGGAAGAGGTATTAGACATCCTGCAGAGCATGAAAATAGGTAAGTCCCCTGGGCCGGGTGGGATTTATCCTAGGATCCTCTGAGAAGCCAGGGAGGAGAGTACCGAGCCTTTGGCATTGATCTTTAAATTGTCATTGTCTACAGGAATAGTGCCAGAAGACTGGAGGATAGCAAATGTGGTTCCCCTGTTCAAGAAGGGGAGTAGAGACAACCCTGGTAATTATAGACCAGTGAGCCTTACTTCAGTTGCTGGAAAAGTGTTGGAAAAGGTTATAAGAGATAGGATTTATAATCATCTAGAAAAGAATAATTTGATTAGGGATAGTCAGCACGGTTTTGTGAAGGGTAGGTCGTGTCTCACAAGCCTTATTGAGTTCTTTGAGAAGGTGACCAAACAGGTAGATGAGAGTAAACCGGTTGGTGTGGTGTATATGGATTTCAGCAAAGCGTTCGATAAGGTTCCCCACAGTAGGCCATTGTACAAAATGCGGAGGAATGGGATTGTGGGAAATATAGCAGTTTGGATCAGTAATTGGTTTGCTGTAAGAAGACAGAGGGTGGTGGTTGATGGGAAATGTTCGTCCTGGAGTCCAGTTACTAGTGGTGTACCACAAGGGTCGGTGTTGGGTCCACTGCTGTTCATCAATCTTATAAATGACCTGGATGAGGGCGTAGAAGGGTGGGTTAGTAAATTTGCAGACGACACTAAGGTCGGTGAAGTTGTGGATAGTGACGAAGGATGTTGTAGGTTACAGAGAGACATAGATAAGCTGCAGAGTTGGGCTGAAAGGTGGCAAATGGAGTTTATGCAGACAAGTGTGAGGTGATTCACTTTGGTCAGAGTAACCAGATTGCAAAGTACTGAGCTAATGGTAAGATTCTTGGTAGTGTAGATGAGCAGGGAGATCTCAGTGTCCAGGTACACAGATCCTTGAAAGTTGCCACCCAGGTTGACAGGATTGTTAAGAAGGCTTACAGTGTATTAGCTTTTATTAATAGAGAGATCAAGTTCCGGAACCATGAGGTTATGCTACAGCTGTACAAAACTCTGGTACGGCCACACTTGGAGTATTGTGTACAGTTCTGGTCACCACATTATAAGAAGGATGTGGAAGGGGTGCAGAGGAGATTTACTAGGATGTTGCCAGGTATGGAGGGAAGGTCTTATGAGGAAAGGCTAAGGGACTTGAGGCTGTTTTTGTTGGAGAGAAGAAGGTTGAGAGGTGACTTATAGAGACACACAAGATAATCAGAGGGTTAGATGGGGTGGACAGGGAGAGCCTTTTTCCAAGTATGGTGACAGTGAGCACGAGGGGGCATAGCTTTAAATTGAGGGGTGATAGATATAGACAGATGTCAGAGGTACTTTCTTTACTCAGAGAGTAGTAAGGGTATGGAATGCTTTAACTGCAACGGTAGTAGATTCGCCAACTTTAAGTGCATTTAAGTCGTCATTAGACAAACATATGGGCATACATGGAATAGTGTAGGTTAGATGGGCTTCAGATTGGTATGACAGGTCGGCACAACATCGAGGGCCGAAGGGCCTGTACTGTGCTGTAATGTTCTACGGATGCGTGTCTGTGTTTATCCCTCTGTGTGTCTGTTTGCTCCTGTATTCGTGTCTGTGTTTATCCCTGTGTGTGTCTGTTTGCTCCTCTATGCATGTCTGTGTTTATGTCTGTTTGTTCCTGTATGCGTGTCTGTGTTTGTCCGTGTGTGTCTGTTTGCTCCTCTATGCATGTCTGTGTTTATGTCTGTTTGTTCCTGTATG
>NC_057753.1:448031-449315 GCF_004010195.1 Chiloscyllium plagiosum
TTTGCTCCTTTATGCATGTCTGTATTTATCTCTCTGTGTATCTGTTTGCTCCTGTACACGTGTCTGTGTTTACCCAGTGTCTGTTTGCTCCTGTATGCGTGTCTGTGTTTGTCCCTGGGTGTGTCTGTTTGCTCGTGGTTATGTGCCTGTGTTTGTCCGTGTGGTCTGTTTGCTCCTCTATGCGTGCCTGTGTTTATCCCTCTGTGTATCTGTTTGCTCCTGGATGCATGTCAGTGTTTGTCCGTGAGTGCGCATCTGTGTTTCTCTGTGCGCATCTGTGTCTGTTCTTCTCTGACCTTGCACAGCTGTTCCTTCCTGCCCGTTTGTTTCTATGTTTGCCCCTATACCCTGTTGGTTGGTTCCCTCCTCTCTCTCACAGTTAAATCATGAATCAACTGACCATGGCACACATGTGGACCCAGGGCTTGCCTGCAAATGCTTCCCTCCTTTCGGAAAATCCTGAAGGTGAAGCCAGAAGATTTCCACTTCAGTATCTGTGATGGCAGGTGGCTTTGTGATGCAGCGGGTTCGAGTCCCATTTCAAGACGCGAATAGCAGGCAAAGTGCGTTCTAAACATGGCCAAGCAAGTTGATTCTCAACCTGTAAATTATTGTCTCAGCACCTTCTAAACTGGGACGTTTACCCAGTTTAGATGCTCCAGATGCATGGGTACACCACCCCATGTAAATTATCCTCCAATACACCATCCTAACTTGGAAATAAATCACCATTCTTTCGTTGTTGTTGGGTCAAAGCCCTGGAACTCCCTGCTTAACAGTGTTGTGGGTTTCCCAGCAGCACATGGACTGCAGCGATTCAAGCAGCAGCTAACCACCACCTTCTCAAGGGGCAACTAGGTGTGGGCAATAAACACTGGCCCAAAGAGTAGGTCATAGAGATGTACAGCATGGAAACAGACCCTTTGGTCCAACCGTCCATGCCGACCAGATATCCCAACCCATTCTAGTCCCACCTGCCAGCACCCGGCCCATATCCCTCCAAACCCTTCCTATTCATAAACCCATCCAAATGCCTTTTAATAGTTGCAATTGTACCAGCCTCCACCACATGCTCTGGCAGCTCATTCCATACACGTACCACCCTCTGCATGAAAAGGTTGCCCCTTAGGTCTCTTTTATATCTTTCCTCTCTCACCCTAAACCTATGCCCTCTCATTCTGGACTCCCCCACCCGTGGGAAAAGACTTTGCCTATTTATCCTATCCATGCCCCTCATGATTTTGTAAACCTCTATAAGGTCACCCCTCAGCCTCCGACGCTTCA
>NC_057753.1:449834-456908 GCF_004010195.1 Chiloscyllium plagiosum
AAGGAGAGAGCTCAGAAGAGCCAGGAGGAGACATGAGAAGTTGTTGGCAGATAGGATCAGGGTAAACCCTAAGGCTTTCTATAGGTATTTAAGGGATAAAAGAATGACGAGAATAAGATTAGGCACAATCAAGGATAGTAGTGGGAAGTTGTGTGTGGAGTCAGAGGAGACAGGGGAAGCACTAAATGAATATTTTTCTGACAGCATTCACTCTAGAAAACGACAATGTTGTCGAGGAGAGTACTGAGATACAGGCTACTAGACTAGGGGGTGGGATTGAGGTTCACAAGGAAGAGGTATTAGAAATCCTGCAGAGCATGAAAATAGATAAGTCCCCTGGGCCGGGTGGGATTTATCCTAGGATCCTCTGGGAAGCCAGGGAGGAGATTACCGAGCCTTTGGCATTGATCTTTAAATTGTCATTGTCTACAGGTATAGTGCCAGAAGACTGGAGGATAGCAAATGTGATTCCCCTGTTCAAGAAGGGGAGTAGAGACAACCCTGGTAATTATAGACCAGTAAGCCTTACTTCTGTTGTTGGTAAAGTGTTGGAAAAGGTTATAAGAGAAGGATTTATAATCGGCTAGAAAAGAATAATTTGAATAGGGATAGTCAGCACGGTTTTGTGAAGGGTAGGTCGTGCCTCACAAACCTTATTGTGTTCTTTGAGAAGGTGACCAAACAGGTAGATGAGAGTAAACTGGTGGTTGTGTTGTATATGGATTTCAGCAAGGCGTTCGATAAGGTTCCCCACAGTAGGTTATTGTACAAAATGCGGAGGAATGGGATTGTGGGAGATATAGCAGTTTGGATCATTAATTGGCTTGCTGAAAGAAGACAGAGGGTGGTGGTTGATGGGAAATGTTCATCCTGGAGTCCAATTACTAGTGGTGTACCGCAAGAGTCAGTTTTGGGTCCACTGCTGTTTGTCATCTTTATAAACGACCTGGATGAGGGTGTAGAAGGATGGGTTAGTAAATTTGCAGATGACACTAAGGTCGGTGAAGTTGTGGATAGTGACGAAGGATGTTGTAAATTAGAGAGAGACATAGATAAACTGCAGAGCTGGGCTGAGAGGTGGCAAATGGAGTTTAATGCAGCCAAGTATGAGGTGATTTACTTTGGTCAGAGTAACCGGAATGCAAAGTACTGATGGTAAGATTCTTGGTAGTGCAGATGAGCAGAGAGATCTGTGTCCATGTACACAGATCCTTGAAAGTTGCCACCCAGGTTGACAGGGTTAAGAAGGCTTACAGTGTTTTTGCTTTTATTAATAGAGAGATCGGGTTCCGGAGCCATGAGGTTATGCTACAGCTGTACAAAACTCTGGTGCAGCCGCACTTGGAGTATTGTGTACAGTTCTGGTCACCGCATTATAAGAAGGATGTGGAAGCTTTGGAAAGGGTGCAGAGGAGATTTACTAGGATGACAGATGTCAGAGGTAGTTTCTTTACTCAGAGAGTAGTAATGCTTTGCCTGCAACGGTAGTAGATTTGCCTACTTTAAGTCGTCATTGGACAAGCATATGGATGTACATGGAATAGTGTAGGTTAGATGGGCTTCAGATTGGTATGACAGGTCGGTGCAACATCGAAGGCCGAAGAGCCTGTACTGCGCTGTAATGTTCTATATTCTATCTCACCATTTGTGGAGAGAGAGTCAAGTATGACTTTTCTCTGGAACTAAAAGAAGCTTGCTTCATCATTATCTAGGTTTAACGTGAGCATTGAATTCACTGCTTCTCTCTTTTGGCATATGTTGCCCGAACCTGCTGTGTGACTCCAGCATTTCCGGTGTTTATTTCAGATTTCCAGCAATCACAGCATTTGGCCTTTGATTTAGTGAAGAGGAGTCAGGCTGGACTCGAGGTGGTAATTCTGCTTCTCTCTCCACAGATGTTGCTCGACCTGCTGAGCTTCTATGTACTATGCTTGTTTCAGATTTCTTCAGTATTTTGCTTTTATTTATTGAAGCAGAGTCATACTGGATTCAAAACATTACGGGCTGGGGCTCCTTCCCTCCTTCCACAGATGCTGCCAGGCTCAGTCAGTTTCTCCAGCGTTTTCTGCATATGGTTCAGATTTCCAGCATCCCACAGTATTTTCCTTTTATTCTTAACCCCACTAAAAAGAGAATCACACCAGACTCCAAACGTTAACTCCGTTTCCCTATCCGCAGATGCTGCTTGACTCGCTGAATGTTGCCCGCTGTTGCTGATTTTCTTGCAGTATACCCTGTGCTTCTTTCAGATTGCCAGCCTTCACAACATTTGGCTTTCATTTATCATGGAAGAGTCATAGGAGAGTCGACACGTTGCTTCTGGGGCTTTTCCCCTCTCCCCACAGATGCTGCCAGACCCATTGACCCATTTTCAGCATTTGTTTCAGATTTCCGACATCCACAGTGTTTTGATTTTTTCATGCCCCACCCTCAACCCCAACCCCAACAATAAGAATCATAGCAAACACAAAACATCAACTCTGGGTCACTTTCCTTCTCTCCACAGATGTAACAAAACCTGCTGAGTTTCTCCAACATCTTCTGTGACTGTTTCAGATTTCCATCAATATTTCCTTTTTATTCCCACTCCCTCCCCCAGAGTAGAATCACACTGGACTTGAAACATTAACTCTGCTTCTCCCTCTGCTGATGTGGCCAGACCTGCTGAGTTCTCTAGCATTTTCCGTGTTTGTTTCAGAATTCCAGATCTGTACTATTTTCCTCTTAATTTACTCAAGAAGAGTCTCTCTGGACCCAAAACACTGTATCGTGGTTTATTTCCCTCTGTCCTCGGATGCCACCAGGGACCCAGGTTCCACCTTCGGGCAGTTTGCACATTTTCCCAGGGTCTGTGCGGGTTTCCTTCTGGTCTGGCCCAGCACAGTGTGGCATCCTTTTGTCCTGGCATGACGGTCTCCCAGCCCAGCATGGTGGTCTCTTGGTGGCCCATAGCAGTCTTTTGCCCTGTTGTAACCTCAGCGTGGACTTCCACCTCAAGGTGATTCCAGTGTGGTCTCTCGGCCTCTAGTTGAAGCCCAGCGTGGTCTGAAGGCTAGCTGCCAGTGTGGACTGGGTTGGAAAGACTGGCGTTCTGAACTTTTTATTTTCCCTATTTTCCAACTTATTCCTCCGATCTGCAATGCTGGACTTTTTGTTTCTTGATTTGTCTTAATCTTTTCCCCGAAGAACTTGCACTGAACTGTCCACACCTGGGTACCTTGTTCCGAAGATGGCACCTTAAATGGTGACTTGTAAACCTTTTTGTTTCAGGGATTCCATTTTCTGTCACCGTGTTAGGCAGCACGGTGGCCCAATAGTTAGCACTGCTGCCTCACAGCGCCAGGGACCCAGGTTCGATTCCAGCCTTGGGCAACTGTCTGTGTGAAGTTTGCACATTCTCCCCGTGTCTGCGTGGGTGGGTGCTTCCACAGTCCAAACATGTGCAGGTCAGGGTGAATTGGCCACGCTAAATTGCTCATAGTCTTAGGTGCATTAGTCAGATGGAAACGGGTCTGGGTAGGTTACTATTTGGAGGGTCGGTGTGGACTTGTTGGGCCGAAGGGCCTGCTTCCACACTGTACGGAATCTAACTAATCTATCTTTACCAGATGACGCAATCTCATAACAACATTACTCTGCTCATCTGTTGGACTTCCCCATGTAAGGTATAGGGTTAAAATTGTGCAGAATAAGGGAACCGGTGTTGCTTCTGCAAAAGCTTGCATTATAAAATTAGGCTGCACATGCAAATACTCAACAGTGATAAGCGAAAACAGATAGAATTATCTATGACTAATACGGCAAAGCAATCGTGGAGCGGGATGTACCAGGCATAGGAAAACAGAAGTAGCAAAAACAAGTAGAATTATCTCTAATAGGGCAGAGCGACTGTGTAGCAGGATGTACCAGTAACAGGAGAATAGTGTGCCAGTCTCAGGAGGGATGTGGCCAACGGATGGAATTTAGTTTGGCAGGATGATCGCACGAAGACAACAAACTATGCCAGGATAGTCACATCTAAGGAACGAGATAAATAAGAGTAAGGGTCGACAGGCTCAGAGTAATGGGAGAAGTAAACAGAGGCGGAGAGAAGCGAGACAAAGGTGGAGCGAAGCTAGAGCTTGTGACTGGCTACTTTTACTGTAGCACGTAGCCTATGGGGTGAAAAGGGAGGACCGAGAGATGCAGCTGAACAGCACAAATCAGAATGTAACCCTCAGATCGGGGTGCTTACTCGTTGGGCACCCGTTCTTGCAAGTACGTATCAATAAAATTCACTGCTTCAGAATTTCACTTGGACTGAAATTTATTAATATGTGAGTTTTGTTTCTCACACGCAGAAGCAGAATTTGAAGAATTTGAAGAACAGTAATCATTGCCCCAGTAAACTCAAACCCACCACACATCAGGAAAACAACAATTTCAAGAGCCACTGCATTCAAAGTGGTAAGAGACAACAGACATAAGTTAGCAACAAAAGCAGTTCTAATTTTAAAAAAAACAAACCTGACACGTCCCTGGACAAACTTGGAAACTTTTCACTGCTCACATGTGACATTAAAGCGAATTCAATTCATTCAGCATTTTCGCTGAGTCCCTCCCCTGGCAAGAGGCGATGCCCCGCCCCCTCACGCTGCTGCCCCGCCCACCTCGTGCGGCCGCGCCCACTCCCACTCCCGGCGGCAAGGGCTCTGACTCCGGCCCCGCCCACTCCATGCGGGCCCCGCCCAGCTGCTTCATGCCCCGCCCATTACCAGCGAGGAGCCCCTCACGAGACAGCCGCGCAGGCGCCCCCTACCTAAGATGGCGGCGACCGGTCAACGGTCTTCGATCCCGACCCGCGAAAATGGCGGCTGCTCCGCTCCAACGGGCCGGCCTCTTCCCGCCCCAAAAGGTGGGATAAGTACATATTAAAACAACAGAGATCTGTTCTCCGCCCTTTCTCTCCGCTCCGCGCACAAAGTCTTCGGAAAGCTGGCGAGCCCCCAAACATCCCGAGGGTTTCCGTTCCGCGATCACCGTTCCTACCCGCATGTGCGTCCTCTCCTCCCCCCAGATGCCCGGCGACGCGGCGCATGCTCCCAGCGTAGCCGCCCCCCGCGCGCCGACACCGCGGCCACGCCCCACCCAGCCCCGCGCGCCGACACCCCGGCCACGCCCCACCCAGCCCCGCGCGCCGACACCCCGGCCACGCCCCACCCAGCCCCGCGCGCCGATACCCCGGCCACGCCCCACCCAGCCCCGCGCGCACTAACGGCCCCCCGCGCGCCGAGCTCCCCTAAGTCCCCCGGCCTTCCAGTGACTGTATGACTGTAACATTGTAGAGGAGCATTGCTCTGTGTCTGACCCTGTGCTGTACCTGTCCAGGGACTGTATGATGGGAACAGTGTAGAGGAGCATTGCTCTGTATCAGACCCTGTGCTGTACAAGTCCAGGGACTGTATGACTGTAACAGTGTAGAGGAGCATTGCTCTGTATCTGACCCTGTGCTGTACCTGTCCAGGGACTGTATGACTGTAACAGTGTAGAGGAGCATTGCTCTGTATCTGACCCTGTGCTGTACCTGTCCAGGGACTGTATGATGGGAACAGTGTAGAGGAGCATTGCTCTGTATCTGACCCTGTGCTGTACCTGTCCAGGGACTGTATGATGGGAACAGTGTAGAGGAGCATTGCTGTGTATCTGACCCTGTGCTGTACCTGTCCAGGGACTGTATGATGGGAGCAGTATTGAGGAGCATTGCTCTGTATCAGACCCTGTGCTGTACAAGTCCAGGGTCTGTATGACTGTAACAGTGTAGAGGAGCATTGCTCTGTATCTGACCCTGTGCTGTACCTGTCCAGGGACTGTATGACTGTAACAGTGTAGCGGAGCTTTGCTCTGTATCTGGCCATGTGCTGTACCTGTCCAGGGACTGTATGACTGTATCAGTGTAGAGGAGCTTTGCTCTGTATCTGACCCTGTGCTGTACCTGTCCAGGGACTGTATGACTGGAACAGTGTAGAGGAGCATTGCTCTATATCTAGCCCTGTGCTGTGTCTGTCCAGGGACTGTATGACTGTAACAGTGTAGCGGAGCTTTGCTCTGTATCTGACCCTGTGCTGTACCTGTCCAGGGACTGTATGACTGTAACAGTGTAGAGGAGCATTGCTCGGTATCTGACCCTGTTTTGTATCTGTCCAGGGACTGTATGACTATAACAGTGTAGAGGAGCATTGCACTGTATCTGACCCTGTGCTGTACCTGTCTAGGGACTGTATGAATGTAACAGTATAGAGGAGCATTGCTGTGTTTCTGACCCTGTGCTGTACCTTTCCAAGGACTGTATGATTGTAACAGTGTAGAGGAGCATTGCTCTGTATCTGGCCCTGCGCTGTACCTGTCCAGGGACTGTATGCCTGTAACAGTGTAGAGGAGCATTGCTCTGTATCTGACCCTGTGCTGTACCTGTCCAGGGACTGTATGATGGGAATAGTGTAGAGGAGCTTTACTCTGTATCTGGCTATGTGCTGTACCTGTCCAGGGACTGTATGATGGGAACAATGTCGAGGAGCATTGCTCTGTATCTGACCCTGTGCTGTGTCTGTCCAGGGACTGTATGACTGTAACAGTGTAGAGGAGCTTTGCTCTGCATCTGGCCCTGTGCTGTACCCCGCGCTGGCCTATTACCTGCCCTCGGCCTCTTCATTTCCAACTGCCGCCGGGACATTAACCGCCTCAACCTGTCGACCCCCCTCCCCCACTCCAACCTCTCACCCTCACAACGTGCAGCCCTCCAATCCCTCTGCTCCAATCCTGACCTCACCATCAAGCCAGCAGACAAAGGGGGCGCAGTGGTAGTCTGGCGCACTGACCCCTACATCGCTGAAGCCAAACGCCAACTCGAGGACACATCTTCCTACCGCCCCCTTGACCATGACCCCACCCCCCATCACCAAACCATCATCTCCCAGACCATACAGAACCTCATCACCTCAGGAGATCTCCCACCCACAGCTACCAACCTCATAGTCCGGGAACCCCGCACTCCCCGGTCCTACCTCCTTCCCAAGATCCACAAGCCCGACCACCCTG
>NC_057753.1:459563-463747 GCF_004010195.1 Chiloscyllium plagiosum
GGAGCTTTGCTCTGTATCTGACCCTGTGCTGTACCTGTCCAGGGACTGTATGGTGGGAACAGTGTAGAGGAGCATTGCTCTGTATCTGACCCTGTGCTGTACCTGTCCAGGGACTGTATGGTGGGAGCATTGTAGAGGAGCTTTGCTCTGTATCTGACCCGGTGCTGTACCTGTCCAGTGACTGTATGATGGGAACAGTGTAGAGGAGCTTTGCTCTGTATCTGACCCTGTGCTGTACCTGTCCAGGGACTGTATGATGTGAACAGTGTAGAGGAGATTCAGATCTGAAAATAGAGGAGCAGAAAGTGTGCGACATGACCCGTCGAGGCTGCTCCACCATTCAATCATGGCTGATAATGTTTTCAGTCCCATTCTTCTGTTTTGTCCAGTGACCTTTAATCCCCTTGACAATCAAGAATCTATGTATCTCTTTTAAATATACTCAGTGAACTGGCCTTCACAGACTTCTTTGGCAATGAATTCCACACACTCACCACTCTCTGGCTGAAGAAGTTTTTCCTGATTTCCCTTCTAAGTGGTAACTTACTCTTTATCTGCCCCCCTGCTGTGCCTATCATGGGAACATTTGATGGGGATCGTGTAGAAGGAGCTTTACTTTACAAATAACCCCGTGCTGTCCCTGTCCTGGGAGTGTTTGATGCCGATGATGTTGACCTGACTTTATTTTGTGTTTACAAAGAAAGTTTGCAGCCCGGGAACAGGCCCTTCGGCCCTCCAAGCCTGAGCCGATCTAAATCCACTGTCTAAACCTGTCGCCCAATTCCTAAGGATCTGTATCCCTTTGCTCCCCAGCTACTCATGCATCTGTCCAGACGCATATTAAACGAATCTCCAGTGCCTGCCTCTACCACCTTTGCTGGCAAGGCGTTCCCGACACCCATCACACTCTGTGTAAAGTATTTGCTGTGTGTATTCCCCTTAAACTTTTCACCTCACTTTTAGTTTAACAGAGTAGAGGGAAATCTACTCTCTGTCTAATTCCGTGCTGACCCTGTCCAGAGAGTATTTGATGGTGACAATCTTGAGGGAATTTTAATTCACTTCAGTTTAATAGAGTAAAAGAAGCTTTACTTTCAGTTTAAAAGATGCTTTAGGTTGTATATGACCTGGTGCTGTACCTGTTCTCGGGCTGATTGAATGGGTTGCAAGTTCCCGACTCAGGAGCCAAGAGTGGTGACCGCTGAATCACATCTGACACTCTCCAGCCGAATTTCTTCCAGTTTCACTCTGCAACTGCTTTATCTATTAATATTCATCCCTTCCTCCGTCGCTCTCTCTTCACCTCTGCTTTCCTTTCAGATGAGATAGTGTACTAAAGAATCAGCAGGATGGCACGGTGGCTCAGTGGTTTGCTCTGCTGCCTCACAGCACTAGGATCCCAGGTTCGATTCCAGCCTCAGGCAACTGTCTGTGTGGAGTTTGCACATTCTCCCTGTCTCTGTGTGGGTTTCCTCCGGGTGCTCCGGTTTCCTTCCACAGTCCAAAGATGTGCAGCTCAAGTGAATTGGCCATGCTAAATTGCCCGTAGTGTGAGGTGCATTAGTCAGAGGGAAATGGGTCTGGGTGGGTTACTCTTCGGAGGGTCGGTGTGGACTGGTTGGGCCAAAGGGCCTGTTTCCACACTGTAGGGAGTCTAATCTAATCCAATCTAATCAGGAAGTGGGCAGGACAACAAGAAATCAGCACTATATGTGCCTTTCCCGTTTAAGTTATCCGGTTTGAAGCCATGTGAGTGTTCCATCTTGAAAAAGCGAGTCACTTTGCATTTCCTAAGGTAAAGTCATGTTAGTCATTGGCTCTTTTTACTTTGCACCAGTGTTACATTGGACTGTTAGTGGAGCCTATATTCTCACCTGGCCTACAGCTTTAGTCTTACTGTGGCTTCCTATTGGTCTCACCGATGGCTGTGAGATCTGATCAATACTGTTTTGTAACAGCCACTGCGTTGACCCTTTTCCTTGCTGCCTCTGATTTGCAACCTCTGGTTCTCCCTGATTCACTCTCTTGGCAAACTTTCATCAGACTAATCTACATACCCTTCATTTCACTATCATCCGTGTGCCCATCCAAGAGTCGCTTAAATGTCCCTAATGTATCTGAGGCAAAAGTGAGGATCAGCAGATACTGGAGATTGGAGTCGAGAGTGTGGTGCTGGAAACGCACAGCAGGTCAGGCAGCATCCGAGGAGTAAGAGAGTCAACGTTTTGGGCAAAAGCCCTTCCTCAACTCCCGATGAAGTGCTTAGGCCCAAAACGTCGATTCTCCTGTTCCTTGGATGCTGCCTGACCTACTGTGCTTTTCCAGCACCACATTCTCGACCTCGATACGTTAGCAGCTAGATGCAGGAGGAATAGCTTTAACTTATAGATTTAAGCAGCAAGGAGGAGTCAAGTAGAAGGTTACAATATTTCTTACATAATTTAAAACCTTATTTTAAAAGTTATATTGTATGGCCTGATTCCCCAAAGCCTATCCACATCTACCAGATATGAGTCAGGAATGTGATGGAAGAGAGGCCGGATAGGCTGAGAATTTTTTCATTGGAACGTGGCAGGTTGAGGGGCGACCTTGTGGGGATTTATAAAATCAAGACGCATAGATAAGGTGAACAACAAAGGTCTTTTCCCTGGGATTAGGGAGTTCAAATTAGGCATTAGGGGCGGCTCAGTGGTTAGCACTGCTGCCTCGCAGAGCCAGGGACCTGAGTTCGATTCCAGCCTCGGGCGACTGGGTGCAACCTCCACGCAGACATCTCCCCGTGTCTGCATGGGTTCCCTCCGGGTGCCCCGGTTTCCTCCCACAGTCCAAAGATGTGCAGGTCAGGTGAATTGGCCATGCTCAATTGTCCGTGGTGTTAGGTGCATTAGTCAGAGGGAAATGGGTCTGGGTGGGTTACTCTTCGGAGGGTCGGTGTGAACTGGTTGGGCTGAAGGGCCTGTTTCCACATTGTAGGGAGTCTAATCTAATCTAAAACTAGAGTGCGTCATTTTAAGGTGAGAGGAGAAAGATTTAAAAGGGACCTGAGGCGCAACTTTTTCCACACAGGATGTGGAATGAACTGCCAGAGGAAGTGGTAGATGCAGGTACAGTTACAGCATTTAAAAGACATTTGGACAGTTACATGAATAGGAAAGGTTTAGAGAGATAGAAAGGGTTCAGAAAAGATTTACAAGGATGTAAAATCCTGGACGTTAAGAGTTAACAATTCATTGGGTTCTGGTGTTGAGAAAGTCTATAGCCTTAAAACATGCCTTTAAACATGCCTTTTGTCCGACCAGAGGGGAGGCTATATTGGATTTGGTACTCGGTAACGAACCGGGACAAGTGATGGTTAGTGGGTGAACATTTTGGTGATGGTGACCACAATTCTGTGACTTTCACCTTGGTTATGGAGTGCAACAGGGTAGGTTTTACAATTGGGGGAAGGGTAAATACGATGCTGCAAGACAGGATCTGAGGAGCATAAATTGGGAGCATAGGCTGTCGGGGAAGGATGTTGTTGAAATGTGGAACTTTTTCCAGGAACAGATACGACGTGTCCTTGATATGTATGTACCTGTCAGGCAGGAAAGAGATGGTCGTGTGAGGGAACCTTGGTTGACGAGGGAGGTTGAATGTCTAGTAAAGAGGAAGAAGGAGGCTTACATAAGGTTGAGGAATTAAGGTTCAGACAGAGCATTGGAGGGATACAGGATAGCCAGGAGGGAGCTGAAGAAAGGGATTAGGAAAGGTAAGAGAGGGCATGTAAAATCTTTGGCGGGTAGGATCAAGGATAACCCCAAGGCCTTTTATGCGTATGTGAGAAACAAGAGAATGACGAGAACGAGGGTAGGTCCGATCAAGGACAGTAGTGGGAGACTGTGTATTGAGTCGGAAGAGATAGGAGAGGTCTTAAATGAGTACTTTTACTCAATATTTACAAAGGAGAGGGACCATATTGTTGAAGAGGAGAGTGTGAAACGGACTGGTAAGCTAGAGGAGATACTTGTTAGGAAGGAAGATGTGTTGGGCATTTTGAATAACTTGAGGATAGACAAGTCCCCCGGGCCTGATGGGATATATCCTAGGATTATGTGGGAAGCAAGAGAGGAAATTGCAGTACCGTTGGCAATGATCTTTTCGTCTTCACTGTCAACGGGGGTGGTGCCAAGGGACTGGAGAGT